>NW_021604622.1:21881309-21902789 GCF_004785775.1 Grammomys surdaster
CCTCCCCCCCCTCTCTTCCCCCTCCCTTCTGCATATGTGTAGTTGGGAGACTTTGAATGACTACTTCTATTTCCTTAGGGATTATGGGACTGTTTAGATAGTTTATCTGATCCTTATTTAGCTTTGGTAAGTGGTATCTATTAAGGAAATCATCCATTTCATGTGATTTTTTCAATTTTATGGAGTACAGGCTTTTGAAGTAAGACCTAACTATGCCTTGGATGTCCTTGGTATCTGTTGATATTTCTCCCTTTCCATTTCTGATTTTGTTAATTTTGATGTTTTCTCTCTGCCTTTCAGTTAGTTTGGCTAAGAATTTGTTTATCTTGTTGGTTTCCTCAAAGAATCAGCTCTTGGTTTTGTGTTTCTTTGTATTCTTCTCTTTGTTTCTATTTAATTGATTTCATTCCTCAGTTTGATTATTTCCTCCTGTCTGTTCCTATTGGATATTTTTTTTTTTTGCTTCCTTTTCCTCTAGAGCGTTTATGTATGCTGTTAGCTTGCTAGTACGAGATCTCACTAATTTTTTTATGAAGGCACCTGGTGGTATGAACTTTCCTCTTAATACTGCTTTCATTTTGTCCCATAAATTTGGGTGTGTTTTGCCTTCATTTTCATTGAATTCTAGGAGCAAACAGATTTGTATTAATTGTCTTTCATGAATCTCCCGTCCAAGTGGATCAAAGACCTTCAAATAAAACAATACACAATAAATCTCATAGACAAGAAAGTGGAGAATTGCACCTAGTCTTACTGCAACTTGATATGCCAAGGCTATTGATACTCATGAGAGGCCTCTGCTTTTCTGAAGAGAAGGAGAGGAAAAGTGGATGAGGTGGGAGGGGAGATGAGAGAGAGTAAATGCGAGGAGAGGAGGGAGGGTAAGCTGTGATTGGGATGTAAAATAGATAAATAACTTAATAATAATAATAAAAGATAATGAATCTTATGGACACTTTCTCTATTGAAGACCTCCCCCCTTTCAGATAACTCTAGGTCATGTTAAATTCACATAAGACTAGCCAGCCCAGTACTGTAGTTACTACAACCTCCTAAGTAACTGGATTTTTCCTATAAAGTATATATATTGATAATCCTTAATAAATAAAAATTGACAATGATCATGCTTAAGATAACATGAGTTACTGCTGAGTCACTTCCTGAAGCCAGGCAAAATATAATTTGCACATTATACTCAGCATAATCTCTTTCACGTGTTTATATTTAAGATTGTTCTTACTTGAAACACACATCTGGGTTCCCTAGTAAATGGGAGATAAAATCAAAATTTTAACAGTATGTATTGTTTACATCTAAGACCACAGCCTCGATAACATGTAATCTCATATTTAACTCACATTTTCTAAGAAAGCAAAAGAAACTATCCCCAGTTAGTGTTATGTGGGCATAAAGACATTCTGGACAAGGCCACCAACAGAGTGTCACACAGGCAGATGCAGCAACACTGAAGGGAATATACTCAGGTTTTAATGTGTGAGGTTTGAAATGACAGCAGTTTTTGGATATCATTAGTTATTTATTCTGCTCCTATACGTGTGCCTGAGAATCAACTTCTCAGAGACAGGAGGCTTGGCGTATTTTAACATAAATTTGGGGGTTGGTTTCAGTCATGAGTGGATCACACTGTCCTTTTAATCTCTGGTTGGGGAAGGTGATATTACAGGATGGCGGAAGCATGGGGTTTGCAGAACGATTCATTTTGTGACTAGAATACGAGAGCAGAAAAGAGAGACCCAAGTCCCACAGATCCCCTTGGAACAAGCTCTCAACAACTACAACCCCTTCCATTAGGCTGAACCCTTTAGAGCTTTCTCTACTCCTAGCGTACCAGGCCTTGAACACCTGCTCCTGGGGTAATAGTCAACTTCTAAACTATAGGTGATGTGGAAAGATTTTCAATACGGTTGTCGTCTTACAGGAGACAGAAACCTGACATGCTTAATTATGGTTTCTAACAAAACTGGCTTTTACTCGTAGGTTTTAAAGTCTAGGGAAACTTCCTGATCCTTTCTAATGGATTTTTTTTTCTTTGGACCTTAAAGCTGCTAAACGTCTTCAGTAGCCTCAGTTGAGGGAAACTGTCAGAGAGCACAGATGATTTCCTACTAAATAGTAGGGTAAGCCTGGCTCATGAGGAGATTAACATTGTTGTCAAATATTGATGTTAACTGGATTATCTGCTGCTAATTATAGAATCATGGCTTCTGATTTTCTTGGCCTCATTGACCCAGGACAAGAAGCCTTATTAATGAACAGGGTTCTTATTACTAAGTTCCTGAGATACTTTATTAACATCTGTTTCCTTAAGTGGTTATTTTTTTCTAACACATTAGTATCACTAACTGTAATGTCAGGGTTAATAACATTCAAATAAGTCAACTGACTAACACAAATAGTTTGTAAGCAAACTATTGATAGAAAATTTTAGAAATAGACAACAAATCTTTCATCAACAACAATATGATCTCAGCATATTATACGTATGAGGCAAGTGATCAGAAATTATTATTTCATTATAACAAATTTTATAATTTCTAATATTAGTTTTAAGATATATTAAAAATACACAAATTAGAAGAATGATCTTGGGAGATGGCTCAATAATTAAAAGTACTTGGTTATTTTGTCAAGGGTCTGGGTTTGGTTCCCAGCACCCATACAGTGGCTTACAACTGTCTGTAACTCCAACTCCAGAAGCTCTGACTTCATATTCTGGCCATTGTGTGGATTACTTATATACATTCATACACAGAAGATTAGAAAAGAATTTAAGAAAATTCTTCTTTTCTAGAACTCTTTGAAATAAAATAACCTTTTGTGATAATGTCAAAGATAGCACAAAAGTATTCAAATATTCATAAAATTTCTAGCTATTCTTAAACAGTGCATGAAGAAATATAGTTTTTTTTGAGTTCTAAATGCTGTCCTAATTATGCACTATCGAATTAGTTATGGTAGCTTGAACAAAAATTTACCATAAACATACACATTTCTCTATTCCCTTTTAAATTTAGAATCGGGAAAGTGTATGTTATTTGTTCAATAAAATATAAATACTGGAAATTTATTGTAGATATGGCTAAAATATCAGATGAAAAAATGGGCAATCACCATTTTAGAAGTCTACAAGATAATGATATGTTGTCTCAAAACTAATCTAAAAACCATTGATGTTCAAACAAGAATTAAAGAAATTAAAAGAATTCTGAGAAACTAATGCTGAATCTAACTGCCAAGAACAGGGGAGAATATTCAGAATTAGGAAAATATGCTAATTGGTATAGAATTGCTTTAACATGTTTTAATTGTAAAAGCATATTTGTTTTGTTTAAGAAAGCAATGGATAGTCACATAGAAATAAAGTCAACATAATTACCAATGAAACAAAGTATATATCTCTATATAAAACTCCAATAAGTAGTATAACTCAATATTTTATAGAGAGATGTATGTATGTATGTGTATATATATAATTTTTATCTTAAGCTAGCCTAGGAAATTCAGTTGGTTTATTAAATAAAGCTTATTAAATAAGGTACATATTGATCTAAAAATTGAACTATTTTATCAAACTATATTTTATTTTTGATTTCATTTAGTTATATATTAATTAAATACTTGACACCAATAAGTAGGTAAAGAATTAAAATTATAAACAATACAATAAATGAGCAAAGTAGAAAAACTAATATTACTGATAAATAATATTTCAAGGTACACAAAATAACAGCAAATACAAACAATATATTACTTAAAATTACTAACTGTTATAAATAGATGAAAAGTATATTAGATTCAGTGTTATGCAGAGAAATATACATCATGGTAACTGGATTTGTTCCTTTTTTTTTTAAATCTGTCAAAACACAAACAATTAAAAACAAGTAATCAATTATATCTAATTTGTGACTTTGTACAAAATAAGCCATAAACTCAGAGACATTGGTTTTATAATAACATTTGTAATTAGGATCACTATAATAATATTTGTAATTAGCAAAACAGAAAATATAGATAAATTCAAATCCAATCACATTATGGGCTATTATACAGAAGAAAAGAATAAGGTGGGCTAAGTTTGTCTGGTCTGTGTTGTTGAAGTTTGGTCTATTGCTATGCATTGTAATGCTATGTTTTATACTTTTCAGGTTTATAAGATTTTGTTGTGCAAAACTTGTTGCTTTATTTAAAAGTATTAGTTAAATAAAATTGGCTACAGTCAATTACTGTTGGGATTAGAGGTAGATATGTTGGAGGAGGAGAGATCAGGGATATAGGGAAGAAGAAGGAAAGGAAGTTGCTATGAGAGAAGAACAATGATCACATGGCCAGGAGAAATATCAAGGACCTGGAGTATACCTCTGGGGAAGTAGCTAGGCCTTCAGTTAGCAGATTAGACTAGAGATGACCCCTAGAAATTGTCAAAACCAAATAAAATAACCATAGTCTGAGTTTCATTTATTTGTAAGCTAGTCAGGGATAAGCTTAAATTGGTTGTACTACACTGTGTGGTGGTTTGAATGAGATGCCTTCCCCCTCAGTCTCAAGCATTTGAATTCTTGGGTCCCAGTTAGTGATATTGTTTGGGGCAATGTAGGAGTCATGGCTTTATCACTTTGAGTAAACACTTCTGACTGCTTAAGCTATGTGCTATTCCCAGTTTAGTCTCTCAGCTTCCTGCATGTGGTTTAAGAGATAAGTTCTCAACTGGCTTCTAGCCACCATGCCTGTCTACAGCCATGTTTCCCTTCCACATTGGTGATGGACTCTTCTCCTTTGGAACATAAGCCTAAATAAACTCTTATTTTTGTAAGTCACGTTGGTCATTGTATCTTATCACAGCAATTGAAAAGCAATTAAAATAGACTTGAGATTTCTTTGGTCTGATATTAAAAGACACATATGTACAAGCATGCATACATGTTCATAAGGAAGCCCTCCATAGCTTTGATTTAACTGACTTCAGACAAAAATATTCTAAAAATATATTTCTGTGACTAATAAGCCAGCCATTTGTGGTTACATCTCTGGAAGTGTATTTATGCTTTCTTTGTTTCCATGCCTAGGCTTGTTCTTCTCCTCATGACTCCCATCACTCACATAGAATTGCCATAATTGTGTATATTGTATGTAATTTTAAGAGTATCATAAATTAGAGAGTACACATGTGCTTTTAAGTTGGGATCTCCGTCATAAGATATTTTTGGTGGTGAACACGATGGTCTCTTTCTCTATCATTTGTCTATCACACAGAAACACATGTGATATTGAATCATCATAACCATATCGCATCCATAATCAAAATGAGGTGGTTCTAGTCAAGTGGAGTTTAAACAACTAGCCCACATTTAGTAATTTATTAACTAGGGGACCCTGGCTTGCTCCAAATGGTATGGACTAAATCAGAGCCCTGTGATTTGTCTAAGTTTGCGGAAACTGCTTGAGAAAATCCCATTGTGTCTGCATTTTAGGGTTACTTTATGGATACTTAAGAAAACTTTAAGAAGTAACTATTATATGACTTTTGGATACTACCACATCCATCCTGCTGACTTCCATTGATAGTGATCTTCAGTTGGTACATTTCACCAAAGTGTGTCATGCTCTGGTGTGCTGCACATGTGGAAGCCTTCAATTGGTAAGGAAAGTTGTCTTGCTCTATAAACTTAAAGTCAGATTTCCAGAAAGAAGTAATCACAGGTTATTGTTATTATTTTAGTTATTTTTTAATGCATACCCAACTGTCTTGGTTTAAAAAGAAGCATACCAAGCCCTGGAAGAGTGATTATTTAGAAATGGCGTATTTTTTTGTTTTTTTACCCAGCTCTCTGTAGTGTCTGAGTTATATTCTTATAGGATCATATTTTCATTATATTTTGACAGATGAGAGAAATACAAACATTCTTTTGAAAATCACATAGTTTGAATACATATCAGTATACATGTCCTTTGTTTCCAAATTAGTTGAAAACATGTGCACACTTATGTTCCTTCCAAGTTCTCATACTCCTTTACATGGAGCATAGTTGTAGACAATAGAAGTCTCCATCACAGCTTTGTAAATAATATAACAACTGCCCGTCATAGGATCGTAGATACCATTGTAGATAATACCACTCTCCATCACAGCACGGTAGATAATATAACAACCCCCCTCATCATAGGATCATAGATAATCCAACTCCCCATCACGGCGTTGGCTTTTTCCTTAGGAAGTAATTCAGCTTGTCAAGTTCCCTCAAACACTAAAATGTAGCTTATTATACAAGTTAATAATCTCATGAGCAACTTTTTTAGGGGGAAGGGTATTAGCTTGACCATTTTTTTAAGCTTAAAGATGGAAAAGTTAATATGGGAGAAGGTTTCCTTTGTTGAACTTTTGCAGTTGTAAAGAATGTCTCATTTTGTTGTGTGGTTTGTAGATCCCCAGAGAAAACAAAGCTGGGAAGCTATTTTTCATAGCTAAAATCTACCATTTGAATACAGGTAGAATGTGTTGATTTTATCACAGGATTAAAGAGTTTGAGCTAACCTTTGAGGGTTCAGGGAGTGACTAATAAGTATTTATAACTTGCCACAAATTACCACATTAAACATCAGCAGGAGACCTTTGATATCGAGGACTGAATGTAGGTCTGTAATGAGTGTGACCCAATATAGTTTGTGAATGGTCAATTGCTTTTCTATTTTTACACTTGTCAATCTTGTAGCAGAAACTGTGTGGGAGAAATGGACTCAAGGCAATGCTCTATTCTTTTCTCAGGTTCATCATAGAGAGTATTTATACTTTGTGTGTTTCATTTAATTATACATATTACCCATAACCCTTAAGCAGAATTAATAAAATAAACTTCAAAGAATAAATCTTATAAGCATAAAACTGATGCTATGACTATTTGGATTCCCAGCTCAATCAACCCAAGAAGCAAGACTGTCTTACCTCAGGGTTGTGTTTGGTCTGAAGATGAGGAGTTTCCTCTTTTCTTTAATTGCATTTTTTAATTTATTATTTAAGCAAAAAAGTATCATTTAATAAAGTAGACAATATCATCCAGAGTGATGTAACTCAGACCCAGAAGGACATGCATGGTATGTACTCACTAATAAGTGGATATCAGACCCCCACGAAAAAAAGTACAGAACACTCAAGATACAGGACACAGAACTCAAAAATGTCAACAAGCTGAAGGGCCCAAGTGAGGATGCCTCAGTCCAACTTGGGAGGGAGAGGTTAAGCAACAACAAGGGGTGGGAATAAGAGAAGGACTTGGAAGAGAAAATGGATTTGAAGGTGAAGGTTGAGGAGGAAAGGGGAACCTGATCTGGTATTGGGTGAGGGAAAAGGACTGAATCCTTGGGGGCCAGCGGAAAGAATGGAAACAGGCAACCTTGGGAGGTAGGAGGTTGGGGAACCCTCCAGAATGCACCAGAGACCTGGAAGATGAGAGACTCTCAGGACTTAAAGGGAGGGACCTTGGATGAAATGCACTACAGTGGGGAGAGGGGACTTTTAGAGCCCACCTCAACAGAAAGACAGGGCATCTAGTGAGGGATGGGGTTGCTATCACACAGTCAAAACTCTGACTCATAATTGTTCCTGTCTGAACGAACTGTAGGGATGGAAATGGAGAGGAGCCTGAGGATAAAGAAGGTCCAGCGACAGGCTCAAAGTGGGATCCAGTTCAAGGGGAGGCCCCGAGGCCTAACACTATTACTGAGGCTATGGAGTGCTCACAAAAATGGACCTATCATGACTGCCCTCTGAAAGACCAAACAAGCAGCTGAAAGTGTCAGATGTAGATATTTGCACCCAACCAATGGACAGAAGCTGCTGACCCCTGTGGTTAAATTAGGGAAAAGCTGGAAGAAGCTGAGGAGCAGGAAGACCCTGTAGGAGGACCAGCAGTCTCAATTAACCTGGACCCCCAACATCTCTCACACACTGGATCACTAACCAGACAGCATACACCAGCTGATATGAGGCCCCCAACACATATACAGCAGAGGACTGCCAGGTCTGGGTTCAATCAGTGAAGATGCATCTAACTGTCAAGAGACTGGAGGCCCCAGGGTGTTTAGAGATCTGGTGGGTTGGGGACATCCTCGTGGAGACATGGGTGTGGGGAGGAGGTATAATGTGTGGAACAGTCTGAGGGTAGACTGAGAGGTGAATAAAATCTGAAGTGTAAAAAATGATGATGATGATGATGATGATGATGATGTTGTTGTAGGCAAGGGAGAGATGCAAGTGTCTTTTCCAATCAAAACAATTTAAGATTAGGCATTAATTTCTCAGTTATTCTGTTGCAGCCAGTGGGGAAGCAAAGTGAGATGTCATGAAAGGTGTCGGGCTCTAGGTGTCTGGACCATGTTTTGGCTTCCTGGGTGAGAGTCTGTTTTTAGGAGATTTATTCGGCACTAATTTGCTCTTTATAATCAAACACTCTCCGAGGCTAGAGATAGAAGTGTGTGGACTGGTGGAAAGGTGGCTTTGGTCAGGCTCTGTAGGTGGAGGGACTCAAGATGACTTCCTGTCCTTCCTTTCCCCCATCTCTGTTTTTCTCCTTCCCTTCTTGCTTACTTGATAGGAGCAGTCTGCCTTGGCTGCTGGAGAAATCAGGTGGCCATTGTGGGTATTCATGGTCCAGAATGGAACAGTAGAGGCTGTTCCGAGACTTGTGTTTTCTATTTCTAACTAAGCTTATCTACACATATTAAGGTGATTCTTTACACTAGAAGCGTGACACAAAATCATGCATGTTAAAAACAGTGTTTATATAAACACTGGTTTGAGGAGGTGAGGATGATTTTCAACAGGTTGATTGATATTCTTTACTTCTTACATCCAGTTATCAATTCATTTATTAATCAGATATCTATTGAATGCTTTCTTTGGACCAGACTGTGATTGAGGTTCTGAAGATATGGCAGTGTGTGTATGTATGGAATATTTACATATTCTCATTGTGACTGTGGGGGAGGTACTTGATGAACTTAACTTAGTCATTCTTCGGATCAATGGATATTTTTAATCATTCCTGGTCAAATGACTGAGAAGACCAGAATTAAGTGAGGAAACTTATGGTGATAATGACAGCTGGGATGTTGAGATACCCATTTATGGGATGCATATGTCTCAATCAAATAGAAGCTGAAACAAGGGAAGTAAAATAGAACTAAGTGTCTGCATAGCTAGACATGGAAATATCCATTCTCACATCAATGTGCTTGACTTTCTTCACAGAAGTTTACACCCTATTGATATAATATGTATAGGATCATAATATCATTCTGCTGATAGTATTATTCATTATCAAACCCATTAATTCCTCTCAATATTTTAGGAGTGCAGAGTTCTCAGTAGGAATGCAAAGTTTATTATTTTACTATTGAGTAAATGATGTAGTGAATGTTAGAAACAAGCTACAGTACAGTGAACTTTCAGAAAGGCGCTATTAGTTCCATATTTGGCACTTAATCTTTTTCATCTTTTTGTGTAACACTGGAAACCAAGGATATTTCTCAGTTCTATCTTTAATGATAGGATTTCAAAGATTTGAGTTAGTCTCTAGAGATAACTAAAAACTTATCCAGACTCATTCAAATAATACAAAACATGGGTTTGTAAATGTGTTAATCAGAGACTTGAATCTGTATAGAAAGCTATGTAGAAGTTATTATTTTAACTTTCCTTGATGCTTTCGACTGACTACTGTTCTAGGTCCTTTGTGACTAATTGTCAGTAAAATTTGTAGAATAGAAAATAAACTAGCTCAACTTATTATATCTTATCCTGCTTTAGAATCTGTGTGATATAGAGATTGTCTTCAGTTCACAGATGAAGACGTGGCCTTTGTCATTTTCCACTTGTGATCCAATTAAGTTCTACTTGTGGGTCACGGAAGTGAGGGATCATCCTTGAATGTACAAGTGTATCAAGGTCATTCTTTATCTGGGAAAATTTGGTAAGGGCCTCGACCATGATAGTCATTATAATTGTTTTATATACAAGATTTTGTATAGACATGAATGGATAGAGCAGATTTCTCAGTTTAGAGCAAAAGATGGGTCAACTGCCTTGTGATATAATGTAGACACAATTTGTAGTTTGATGAAATGTAGAGAGAAGTTGCTGAATATGACATTTTACAATTTGTATGCTTTAGTTTCAGGCTGGAGGTACTAGGACCCGATACTGTGTCTCAGGAAAATTGAAAGCTGTACTATTGACCAGCCTGTCTATAGCCTTTGATTTTGAGGGCAGGTGTGCATTGGAGAATCTAAGATTGACTTTAAGTATAAACTTAGTTTGATGTAATTTCAAGAATGATTATTAATCTGTAAATTTTCTGGGAGGAGAATTTAATTTTTGTGAACAGTGCTTTTTGGCAGTGAATTGCAGATTTATATAGGATGTATTATTTCATTATTATTTGGTGATTTAACAGAATACATTTACTAAGTTGATTGCATTTTCTTAAAAAAAAAACCTGCAACCATAGAATATGTGAGACAATTTATATGCATGAGTATGTTTCAGTGAATCAAGCAATCATGAACATATGTATTTCTGCTTATACAAGCATTTAGTAAACAGAAGAATAAGAAAAAATAATTAAACATCCTCTGTGATTTTAGAAGATGTTAGTTTTCTTTTTTTTAATTTCAAAATATTCCTGGGGTTTTTATGTACATGCTTTGGGACAATTTGGATCTCTCAATATCTCCTTGGGCTATTTGTCAGTGATATGATGTGGATGGATATTTTAATATAATAAGTTTGAAGTTGTATTAACAGTGAAAAGTAGTAAGAAAGCCCTACTGCCTGTTTTTCTTTCTACTCAAAATGGAATTAAGTCAGTAAATTCTACACGATTGATCTAAGTGGGGTGACATTTTAAAACTGCATGTGTATGCGATATGTCTGACCATGTACATATATTTGCCAGTAGGTTATTGAACAACCAAAGTGACAGTTTAATGCTACTGCTTGAGAGACTGAAATGTAAAATATTGCACTAATTCATAGACAGCAAAAATGTAACCTCATTTTTATGATATGAGTAAGAGCACATAAAACAAGAAAGAACCTTTCTAAATGGCTTCCAGCATTTAGTTGGCTAGCTAACTTAACGAAATCCAATCATTTGTTTTTATAGAGACATGACTTGTCTGTGTGAAGTAATAGTCATATTAAACTCTTGTTTACAAACCGATTATCCCTTTAACTGATTGAAAAAGGAGCTTCTAACGTTTGCTTCAGCAATTGACTTGAATCAACCACTGGGTGGTAATTTGATCAAAATAATAGCCAAATAATGTGACAGAAAATACTAAGCTTACTAAACATAAGACTTAGTTGAATATGAGATTTCATTATTGAGTAAATGTGTATTTTTATAACATGAGGTTATAATGTAGCTATATCATTTCTCCTTCCCTTTATTTCATCCCAACTCTCTCATGTCCTCCTGCCCCTCCATTCTTTCAAATTAATGACTTTTTTCTTTCATTGTTGTTACACAATACACACACACACTCACACCACACACACTCATACACACACTCACACACACACTCACGCCACACACACTCAAACACACACTCACGCACTCTCACACACACTCACATACACACACAGTCACACACAGTCACACACATACACACACACACACACACACACACACACACACACACACACACACATTCCTAAATACTTCTTAAACTTCTGGATGCCTTGCTACATTCCAGCTTCCACGTTTTTCCATAGATCATCTAGATACTGGCTAGCAAAAGCATGTTTATTTTTATCTCAGAATAACTTTTGTGTAGAACGGTGACCTCAAGCCCTCCACCTGCACCTTTAGCACTGCCTGATGCCCCCATGGCCTTGGTCTTCATCACTGGGACCTTTACTGAGTCTTCTCACAGTATCTTAGATGCCTGCTTATGGATCATGTCCCTATTTGAATAAACAAGCATCTTTCTTGTTTCTATGTACATTTTTACATGCTGTAACCCCTGTTCCAGATGAGAATCCATGCTTCAGAATGAGCCATGACAAGACCCTGTATCTGCTCATCTCTGCATGGAGCTCTTAATACAACTAGCTCTACTCTGCCAAACACAGTGCCTTAGCTGTCAAGTACCACAAACTCTTGTTTGCTAGAACTTTCCAGACATCAACTATTTTCTGTAGGCTCAGTAATTCCTCTCAATATTATCTTCTAAGTTGCTATTATCTGTTAACTTGTATTGTAGCCACAAATTAGCTTCAGGAATTCAGTGGCCATTTATAACTGTTTTTTCCCAAATGTTTATCTATTATAGGCTTCTGCTGGTGGTTGGATTTCCACATACATATCATTTGAAGATAATATCATTGTTGCATATGGGTCAGTATGTCAGGAGGGTAAACTCACACAATCCATGCCCACTCTCACATGGCTCAAACCAGAGGCACTAGTCTTCATTCCTATGTAGAGTACATTGCTTGGCATATTCATATAGTTCTGGGTAATGCTAAAACCACTGGGACTTTTGGGGAACTTCCAGATAAAGAAGATCTGTTAATGTTTATATCCATTTACCTTACAGAACATATTTCACCTGGATGTGTGACTTTTTTCTATCTGCAATATATTTGAAATAATTTGTTTCCTTTGTAAAAATTTACTTATATTTTAAAGTCTTTCAACAATTATGAACAGGGCCTGTGCTTTGTCTTCATACACTTATTTTCATTTGTTTATTTAAACATCAGGTATTCAAAAATACAGTTTATAGATTTGTATGCGTTCGTTCTGAGCTCTGTGTTAAGAATCTGTGAATCCCAAAAAAGGAATTTTAAATAATCACCCATATAAGCTAAACGTGTGAGTCAGCTCATGTTGAATGCCTCAGTTCTCAGAGTCCTTTCTGTTGAGACAGATGTGATACTTAGTCTTGCAGCTCAGTTAAAGACGTTTTCATTATTACATGCTTTCTGCTTGACAGCTCTCCAGCCCTTGTGCCATGCAGACTTATAGGTTAAATAGTTCCTAATGGGAGGTGCCAAGTTTTGATGTTTGTGAGTGTGGCAGTGATGGATTCAGCACTGGAGAGACTCATTACAGTGAGGCCTTGGCCTTCAATCAGCTGTCAGCTCTCTAGCCTGCGTGGCGAAACCCAAAATATCACCTGGGTTTGGCTGGATTTCTGAGAGGTTGGACAGCCCCAGTGTGGAGCCAAGAACCTTGTTTTCACACGGTGATAGAAAACATGAATAATTCCTTATGAGTGATATTTATAACAATCAGCAGCATTTGGGGATGAACTAATTCCCAGCAAAGATATGGCCACTTGTGTTGGATTAGAGTCAGAATCTTGTAATAGCAGTAGTGACCGTGAGGTTGAATGTCTTTATGATCATACTCTACTGATGCTTTTGAAATTGCTCAGCTCATTATAGGACACACGTAGGAATACAATATGAATATTTAGAATTAAAGGAACACAGCGCAGAATCCTTGGCATTTCACTCCCTGCTCAACTCACTACATCCATTTTCTTCCAACGAATAAAAGTAATTTCATAATTTTCAAACAGTTTACATACTAGTTTTAAGTCAGGCAGTCTAAGAACATATGCATGTCATTCATCTGCCCAGTATCTAAGCCTAACTTTCCTTTGTGCTGTGTTACCACGGCTTGACTGTCTGAAGCTATACTTCTTGTTTGCTTTAAAGAAATATGTTTCTTCTTATTGAGCAACTAATCATATAAAGATACTGTTTATACTTTTTTGATATGTAATTTTATTTTTTCATTGTGTTAATTCCAATTACGGATGACATTAAGATTAATTACAGAAAACCACAAAGAGCTTCATTTAAGACACTTAGAAGTTAGCTCACATAAATAGAAGACAGTGCTTCTAATATTTATTGGAATTGTCATTTCTGAATAAGAAAGATAAAATACTGATTCACTAATTAGCACAGTGAGTACTGAATCAGTGTTTTAATGACAAAAACATTTTAGACATCAAGTGGTCATGTGAGAGGACTCGTGTCAGGATAAGGAAGAATGTGTAAAATTCAAGGGTCAATTTTAATTAGTTTATCATAGGCTATTACAGTAGGACATGTTGAGCTATCCAAAATCCAAATCATAACTTTTGCCCTGGATCCTTAATTTCATAATATATAAGCCAAACAATAAATTCAAGATTGTTAAATTTGTTAAATGTAAATTTATAAATCATTGTTACCCTTACACCACATTCAACATGGCGGAAGAGAAGATAAGTTGGTCTAATATCCTCCATTAAGTAAATGTCTGCTCAAAATACTTTTCACACCCAAAGCAGCTGTTGAATAAATTAAGAACTAGGAAACTGATTTGTGATTTATGTTTGCCCACTGTCGTATGATGGCCATAACAAGGGTTTCTTTTAGATTGATGACACTTAACATCTAAGAATCTAAGTTTCAATAGGGAAGGATCTCACTGGTCAAGTACAAGGATCCAGTTTCGAGGTCCTAGAACCCATATAAACCTGAATGACACAGTGCATTTCTAAGATGCCAATCCTCTTAGGTTGACATGGGAGGCAAATAGAGGAGAGCTCCCAGAAGCTCACCCGTCAGTTTGTGCATTGAAGAATGGACAACAAAGAGACTTTGTCTCAAGGTAGAAGGTGAGAACTGATACAGATATTATCCAATGACCTCCACTTTCTCATGTCAACATACATACATAAGCATATATACCTCATATATACACATTTATGCACATGCATATCACATACAAAATCTTGAGGGGAATTTAACATTGTTTCCTCACCTTAAATTTAATGCTGTTCAGGCACCTGCCCTGTACATGAGATAAAGATTCTCATTATTATTAATTAACTAGTTACCTCAGGAAACACAGGCTAGGTAACTTGTAGTGTGCAGTGTAATCATGACATCACTCTTTGCTACTTGGTGAGTCCTTCACGAGTCTATAAGCATGCTATCCAATGACCTTTTAGTTTGTGACAATGACTGAAAATGTACAAAGTTGGGGAACAAGACATTATTTCTTCAAAGGAGTGTGAGAGGGTGACAGTACCATTTTTGAGAAAATGACCTTTTAATGAAATGACTGTGATTTGTTGTTATTTACCTTAATTCTTGCTTTTGAAGAGGGAAAGTCTGGCATACAATTTTCTGTCTTTGGAAGTACATTAGTTACTATGGCAACAGTTTCATTTGCAGAAATAGAAATTTCAAAGATTCTTCTGTATTATACAAAGTTAATTTGAGCATCAGATAGAAGTTCACATACCTGTAGTCAGAAATAAAGAAAATCACATAAAACTTTATTTGTATGGGGCTGGAGCATTGGCTTGTGCCATCAACAGTGTGTGTGTGTGTTTGTGTATGTGTGTGTGTGTGTGTGTGTATTCATAATTCCAAATCATGGATCTAATTGGATTTGTACATGAGAGCATGATTTTGGTTTGTGAAGAAAGCTTTTAAATAAATTATTTCAAATTTAAACTTCTTGAAACCACACCACTGTAACTCCTTTTCAAACTGGCAGATTTCAATATTTTCTTTTGCTCTAAATAATATGTCCAATTTTATCCGTCTTTATATATGCTTTTAAATCACAAACCAGGCTGGAATTATAATTTTCTGTCACTGCCAAGCTTCCCGTGGCTAGTAGAGCTGGATCTAGTTAGTTCTTTGTGGCTTACTATGTATTCTACTTGGCTAGTACTTTGCCATTCATTAGACACCAAAAGAGTGAAGATCCAAGCTCCAATGTTCATGAAATTTGTCTGGAAAGGACCATGTCTCTAATTAGTTACTTTTCTAGATACAGTTCATGACTGAATCAGATGAAAAATTTAAGATGTCAGGAGGTTTCAATATTCTGTGAATTCTCTCAAATGCATCTGGGAAACCTTCATTTCTTCATCTCCTCCCAAATGACAGATGGCGGATAAAATGATGGATGACAGCCATGCTGCGTCATGTGGTTTAGCACAAGAGGCAAGCAGACCAGAATATCAAAACTGGTTGTAATTTCGTGCCTGGTTGCAGCCTGCTCCAGTTGTGGGAAAGTAGCAGAGATGACTTGTTTCCTAGGAGGAGCTCTCATCCAATAGAGGAAGGAGAGATACAGCCTTAAGAATACTTCGTTCTTCGCAGTTCCACAATCAGGAATATGTCGTCATATCTCTTAGGGTAGAGCTAATAAATAAGAAAACACCATTAGTTATGTTCCTTCTAATAGAAGTGACACATGTGTAAATCTTAAATGCAGCCTTTCTCTTGCCTTTGTGTTTTTTCTGCAAACACTCCATTTGTTTTCTTTTTAATTAGTTCCTTGAGAGTTTCATACAAGGCGTTTTTATTACAGTCATAGCCTGCCACCAACTCCTAGATCCACAACTCTCCAACCCAAGACCATACCACACTCAGCCCTTATTGGAACATCTATTTCACATTTCCCTTGCCAGGGCTCAGAGGACATTGTGACATAAGAAGCAGAACAATTTTAGGAGTCTCAGACAGTAGATGACTGCAAGAAAAACTGTTCTCAAGGAACACATACTGTGAATGTAAGTAGATGCACAATCTTCTGCAAGCTTGAGCCAGAGGAAGCACGGAGCTTCTTTGTAGATCTCTGTGCGACTGTGGAAGGACACTGTTATCTTTCAGGAATCTGCTTTCTCAGTCTTGCCTCTCATCCTTCCATTGGATCTGGCATCCTGTGGACTAAGATATCCACTGTCTGCATTTTCCATGTCCCTCTGCATGACTGATTTGGGGTAGCCCCAGAGAAGATGGATTTTCTTTCCTCTGACTCTTTCCACTCTGATGTTCCTCTATACCTACCTTTCTAAGACCTTTCAGAGGACAATGTCTGTCTGAAGTTTTGCCCTAAGTTGAAAAGCGCTTCTAGAGAAGTCACAACTAATGATGACTAGTCAATTAAAAAAAAATAAGAAAAGGTTGCTTTCATTGAAACTTCAGAATTTATCAGAATTCTTTATCATCTTGACCCCCTCATTTTAAAATTTTCATCTCACCTAGTGTAAGCTTCAAAACTTGTGTACTCTTTGCAAAAACTAACATATAAACACAACCTACCTTCTTATTCTCTCAAACGACTCCACTGTCTCAAATATCATATCAAGGTTTGCCCAATAATCTGGGAATTCTGTCATTTTGAGGCAACACCATTTCTCCATGCCTAGCTTGTCTTGGTAATATATTTTGCATTTCTGTTTCCACTTAGTTAAGTTATATTCTCTCTCTCTCTCTCTCTCTCTCTCTCTCTCTCTCTCTCTCTCTCTTTCTCTCTCTCTCTCTTTCTCTCTCTCTCTCCCTCCCTCTCTTCTGTCTTCTGAGAAGAACCTTTCTTTCAGTCTTTTTTACTGTTACATATATTTTCTAATGTAAACATTATGACTTCTATACATTAAACATTGATTCTGTAAGTAGTATTGCAAGTGCTAACCCTGAGGTCTGTTTTCTAGTTCCTTTATGGTAATTTATACACAATATTATTAGAATTTTGCTCCAAAGATCTGTAAGCTTGATAACACCATTTCCCCTTCAAATGCATTTCTTCTGAATTCTTATTTCTCTTATGGAGCAGACTTTCATTTATTTTATTTTAGTTCTTAAGGATGGTCCTGTTGCTTCTAATATTCATTCACTCCTGTAGATGAACTTCTAACCACGACTCTGAAGACAGCCTCCCTATGTTTATTCCCACTACTACCGCCTGGTTCGCATATCTCTTGCAGAAAGCTTAGTAGTCAATAACTGCTTTTCACGTCTGTTTCTTTCATCACCTCCGAACTCCAATATCACACAGACTGCCTGAGTCCCCCCGAAGCAAAACCCTGCTGGTGCTATAAGTTGGTGATAAAAATCTAAGTTTCATCAAAGTGCTAGACTGTAGCAGATTTTCAGAGGAAATAATGAAAGTTCCATGACTGAAATCCTCCATCCAGAAGATCTTTGATGTGGAACGATGAAGTCGGGAGATGACGGTGACAATGGTTAAATTGAAAGAATTGTGCTGTGACTCCTGCCTTCATTCGATGGTTAAGGATCGGAGACCTTCACTTAGCACTGTGAGTTTACTCCACATCCTCATGTTTGCCCTTCACATCTGGCGGACACTGTAGGAAGGTTCCTGTGAGAGGAAGCTACAGCAACTTACAGTGGAAGACCGAAGAGTTGTACCCAGGAGACCATTGCATGCTCCTCTTGAGAAAAACATCAGTCCATTCAGGCTTGAATGGGGTTTCTACTCCAGATAGTAGGTATCTGTCCAGAATGCACCAGAGACCTGGGGGTGGGAAGTGAGAGAATCTCAGGACTCAAAGGGAAGGACCTTGGATGAAATGCCCGACAGTGGGGAGGGGGAACTTATAGAGCCCACATCCAGCAGGAAGACAGGGTGGGGGTTGCTATCCCACAGTCAAAACTCTGACCCATAATTGTTTCTGTATGAAAGAACTTCTGGGCTCAAAATGGAGGGCCAGCGACAGACCCAAAGTGGGATCCAGCTCAAGGATAGGCCCCAAGGCCTGACAATATTACTGAGGCTGTGGAGCACTCACAGAAAGGGATCTATCATGACTGCCCTCTGAAAAACCCAACAAGCAGCTGAAAGAGTCAGATACAGATATTTATACCCAACCAATGGACAGAAGCTGCTGACTCCTGTGGTTAAATTAGGGAAAAGCTAGAAGAAGCCGAGGAACAGGAAGACCCTGTAGGAGGACTAGCAGTCTCAATTAACCTGGACCCAAGATGTTTCAAACGCTGGACCACCAACCAGGCAGCATACACCAGCTGATATGAGGCCCCCAACACATAGACAGCAGAGGACTGCTGGGTCTGGGTTCAGTCAGAGAAGACACACCTAACCATCAAGAGACTAGAGGCCCCAGGTGTTTATAGGTCTGGTGGGAAGGTGGTGGGTGGTGGGGCCATCCTCATGGAGACAGGGATGGGGAGGAGGTATGGGATGTGGAACGGTCAGAGGGGAATGGGGTCTGGAGTGTAAATAAATAAATAAATAAAGATTAAAAAAGATAGTAGGTGGCTGGATAGTGCAGCCAAGTAAAGAGGAATAAGGGAATTGCTAGGGCTAGAGACTGAAGAGAGGTAGTGATAGCATAGTTGAAATCAAGGTCTAGCTTCTATTCACTTTCTTTCCAAGTCCACAGGAAATTCCTGACAGGCTATCCAATTCCAAGTGGTCATTTCTGAATACATAGACATAAAAGCAATACCAAATTGACTCAGCCGGTTGTATGTATTTACAAGATGTGTGTATATATAAATTTCATGCATGAATACTATATAGCATTTCTTTCCTTATTCACCCTCCAACTCTTCCTATGGTCCCCTGCTCCCTCTCAAACTCATGGCTTCATCTGTAGTTATTATTGTTACATGGATATACAGGTATGAGGAAATGTTAGTTATAGACACTGGAGAGAGATGGTGATGAGAGAGCAGTTGAAGTCAAGGTATAGATTCTATCACAGCCTGAGTTCGTCAGAAGTAGTGGGTAATAATAAGTGGGGTAGAATTCCATGTGTCAGAAGGACAATAGCTACATGATGTCTAGAGACATCAAGTGTCCATCTCTAGCTGGAGAGGAGAAGGGGTTGTTATAGAAAGAAGGTTGAAGGTATGTGTATGTATTATACACTCTCTCTTGTGTGTATGTAGGATATGCATTTGTGTGTTTGCGTGTACAGTGGTACAGTTGTTCATAGTACCTTGTGGGAGTCAACGGTTAATGTTAGGTATCTGACTTTATTCTCTTTATATTATCTTTCAATTATCTTTTTGTCTATTTATTCTCTCTCATTTATATATCTCTGTCTGACTTTGTCTCTCTCCATTCTCTCTGTCTCTCTGTTCTCTGTCTCTCTGTCTCTGTCTCTGTCTCTGTCTCTCTCTCTCTCTCTCTCTTTCTCTCTCTCTCGTGTGTCCCACATGTACGTACACATGCTTGTGCATACCATGACTAGTGTGTAGTGGTCAGAGGACATTTGTGGCAGTGGGTTCTTTCCTACTACGTGAATACTTGGAAAAAAAAGTCATGTCATTAGGCTTGGTGGTCTTCCTTTACCTGCTGAGTTAGCTTGTTTGGCTGCCAATGCTGTGTTATCTCTCATTAAACCTAGAACTTGTCATTTGAAAAGGCTAATAGGCCAGAAAGTCCCTAAGACTTGCCTGTCCCTGCTTCCTTGGTGCTGAGCTTACAAGCTACATGCCACCAGAACCATGTTTCATGTCAGAGCTGGGGATTGAAACACAGTTGTGCTATATCCATTGAGCCATCTCCACAGCCCAAAGTGGACACCTTTGATCATGGATTTTAGATATGTCTGGGACCGTACAGCCATTTCTGTTACTTAAGTGTGGCTAACAGAGATGTGTGGCTGACTTTGCATCCTAGGGAAGAAGGATGACTTCGTGAAGTTTAACAGAGACACTTGAGATACCCTTCTATAAGAACACAATTATGTTGATGAAGACACATTGGGAGTCCAGATAACGGGGAGAACTCTTCTAAACCACTATTATTTTCTCAATTTATTGAAAAACAAAAGCAAATACAACAGACCTAGCAGGGTGATTCCAGACAATGTTTTTTTCTTAAACCTTCACTTTATTTAGTTTGTATTTCCTCCTCTGTGGCCACTGGTAAAACACACATTTGGCCACATTTTCTGCTCACTAGATATTTTTAGAAAGGCTGTGTAATCTGAGCTTTTGTTTTCTTATCAATAAAACTAATAATAACATGTAGTCTATTGTGGAGAAGAAACCAGAACATGTATCTAAAATTCCTGGCTTGATATGTTAGTCACATATTGCAGTGTAACAAATTACATCAAAATTTGTTCCCAAAAGCAACTCACATTTATTGTGTACTAATTTCTGTGAGGCAGAAACCCAGCTGCAGCTCATCCAGGTGCCCTAGGCTCAGAATCTCTCATAACATCTGATCTTGGCCTCAGCTGGAGCTGCAGTCATGTCACAGCTGGCTGGAGAACAACCCATTCCCAGACCCTTTCCTGTGATTGTTGCAAGACCTCAGCTTCCCCGTGGATGTTGGCTGGAACCAGCAGTTCATTGCCTGAGGCTCTTCTAAAGGCTGGCTCACAGTGTGCCATCTGGCCTCTTCCTAAGTGATAGGGAGAGTGAATAAAATATAAGTTGTGATGTTCTTATAACCTCATCTTGGAAGGAAGCTTTTTACATCTGTAGTACTTTATCCAAGTGAGTCATTCTGCCAAGTCAACAGGCAGGAGAGGATGGCCCAGGGCATATACATCTGATGTGAGAACTTTCTGGAGAGGCTGTTGGGGAATGAAACCTGTTTCCTCTTTTACACACACACACACACACACACACACACACACACACACACACACACA
>NW_021604622.1:21902799-21918399 GCF_004785775.1 Grammomys surdaster
ACACACACACACACACACACACACACACACACACACACACACACACACACCATATCAAGACAATTTCCTTGATGCCATATTTTCTTTCCTCCAGTGGAAGACATTTTTCTTCTTTGACTTTATAAAATATGCTTTTCCAATGCATTTTTCTCATCACATTCTTCTGTGTTTTATTCACTCATTAAGTAATGTTGCTATTATCTTTAGCATATAGCAGTTTGATATCCTCCTTCTTCCCAAGAAGCATCCCAAAGTTGTTCAATTCGAAGGGTCTGGGCTCAAATATGCATTATTTAAAGCGATAAAGGCAGCCTTTTCCCAAGGAGTTCACTTGTCAGCAGAAATGGCACACTCAAACATTAATGGTTATAAGTTGGACAGCATAGGCAAAGCAGGCTAGATAACTCAGTGGGTGAAGGTAACTGTTTCAGATCCTGGTGGCAGTGGATTGATTCTCAGTTCCCTACAGTTGAAGCCAACTCCAGAAGTTGTCTTCTGACATTCACACCTGTATTATAGCAAGTGTATGTAAGTGAGTGCATACACACACACACACACACACGCACACACACACACACACAGAGAGAGAGAGAGAGAGAGAGAGAGAGAGAACTAATATAAAGAATTATAGAAAGCCGACTCTATACAGTGAAAAAGGAAGGATAAATGAGTTGATTCAGAAAAGTGGTTTTCTAGGAAATATATTCAAATTGTGAACAGTCTCTGGACCTCAATTCATTCCTGTTCTGTGACAGTTGTTGGCAACCTGTAACTATTAAACCAAATATAGTATTGCTAATAAGGTATTATCAGAACCACACACATTGTGCTTTCTTCAGCTATTCTCATGATGCAACAATGCTGAGTAATTGTGCTCATTCTTGTGACGTGCTGTAGGGTCCCATTCCCTGGAGGTGACCTTAGAATAGACCAGCAAGTATGTGTTTCCTTTTTAAATGTGCATGCCGCTTTTGCAGCAGTGGGCAGATCTCAGCAGGACAGTCATCATTACAGCTCAAAGGGGTCTAAGTAAGCCTATGAAGTGAAGAGACACTCTAAAGATGCTTTGTATCTTAGAGTTTAAGACATCAACATGTAAATGGAGATGATCTCATTACATAGATTTTAAGGTTGGAGGCATGGCTCCAGGGCAGGATTCTTTGGGTGATCAAGACATTGATTTTGATCTCTAGAAAAAAAAATAAATTAAAAAATGGGGCTGGAGAGATAACTTAGTGGTTAAGGGCACAAGCTGTTATTACATAGAAATTTATTTTGGTTCCCAGTATCCACACGTGGTTTATGAATGCAATTTCAGTTCCAGCAATGTGACATTTTCTTTTGGCCTTTTTAAGAAACAGGGACACATGTGGTGTACCTACATAGATGAAGGCAAAGCCAGCATTTATACCTCTCTGGTAATTTTTCACTTTTTAAGAAGAGCAACCTTCTTTAAAAGAAAAAAAAACAAGCAATAAAATATTATGCATTAACATTTCACTCTATCTTAAATTATATATACTGCCACGCATGATAGAGGAAATTTCATAAAGCAAACCATAAAAGAGAACAATGAGTCAAAGGTACACATCAAGTAAAAAAGAATTTTACCTGGGAAAAGTTTTAGAATTATTAGTTTTTATTGAAAATAGAAAATAGATTTTTTTCATACTATATATTCTGGTTATCGTTGCCCCACTCCATACTCCTCCTGTTCCATACCCGCCTCCCCTCCCATTCAGATCCATGTTACACTTAGCAAAAGAAGACTATAAATTTCAGAGAACAGTGAGTATACCTGGGAAAATTTGGAAAGAGGAAAGTGAAGAAAGAATTAATGTAATTATAATATAATCTCAAATTGTTTTAATTAAAAATAAATATAGTATTGTCCTTTTAATAATAAGCAACTGATGATTTAAGTAGCTCAGATGGTAAGATCAAACTTGAATACGTGGAGAAAATACTAAATTATTATTGTTAATAATTACAGTTTCTTCTTAGTCATTCAACTCTTTAATGATAAATAAATGTTCCAATTTGAATGCTGTTAAGAGATTCCAAATAATGCCAACATAAATAGCCATTAGAAACAGACAATGTCTGGGGTGATTAGTATTAGCTATCAACATAATATAGCCTAGATCCACAAGAGAAAAGAGTCTTAATTAAGAATTATCTATATAAGGTTGACTTTAGACATGTCTATGGAAGATTGTCTTTTTTGTTAATTGAGATGAGACTCACCCTGTGTATGGGCAGCCCCATTCATGAGCTAGGTTCTAAACTATGTGAGCATGAAGAAAGCTAGCTGAGCATAAACTCCTGGGTATACTCGTGTCTAGCTACTGTTGACTGTGGATGTAACAGATTTCAAGTTCCTACCTAGACGTACCTGCTATCCTGGATCATACCCTAGAATTGTTAGCTATACGAGTTGTTTCCTTTCCTCTGTTGATTGTTGTAAGAGTATTTTAACACAGCAACAGAAATAAAACTGAAACAGAGAAACTCTCCAAAGCAGGCTGCTTATGTAGCAATAGACTGATGTAATGAGAATGAGTAGGCCACGTGTGACTATGGGTGTATTAAGGGGGAAAAGGGAATGGGATATTTAAATGTTAAGATGATTTTATAAGGTATGTTGAAGCAATGTTTTGAAATCATGACTAAAACAATGTGACATTGGCTCAAGGTAGAAGCCACCAGTGTTGGGGAGAACTCTCAGGTTTACTTTTGTATAAGGCTGAAGTGGGCTTTGTGTATGACAGTGCCTCAGGAAAGGAATTATAAGGAAATCTGATGTGATTCCTTTATGTAAAACATGCAAGTCATGTTTACTTACTTATCATTTGTTTGTTTATAAACATTGACAAAAGTAACCCTCTTTTGATTCTGATAACTTCCATAGTACAGAAGGTTTAGTCAACAGAGGCTTCAAGGTAAAAGCACAACACACTACCTGTCAGCAGACATAGAGTACGGTAGGTATAGTTAGTAGGCTGGATGATTAGGTCTTTTTAGGTTCTCCGAGGTACTGTTCTCTCTCTCTCTCTCTCTCTCTCTCTCTCTCTCTCTCTCTCTCTCTATCTCTCTCTCTCTCTCATGTCAGATGTTGAAATGAACAACATTCAGAAGAGGAAAGAGAACAGGTCCCCTTGACTTCACAATTACCCTCATAGAATAAATTTCCAAAGCCTTCCAGAGATTTGTCCACCCTTGCCAGGAATAGTACAATAGGCCAGCACCTTCTGAAATCATCCACTAGGAAGAAATGAAAATAGCTCTCAGAATGGACACTCAAGCCAGAAGCATCATGGTCACCTGGGATATTTTAGGCACATGACCTACCAAACCTACCCATGTCACCCCTACTGTCGTCAAAGCTTTAGTAACTGAACTTTGCAAATTACTCTACCAAGCCAGTTAGTTAATGCTGATATGAGATTAGAAATTGGGGCTCTTGACTTGATTGACTGTAACTCCCCCTCTGGGGTTGGGGATTTGTACAGATTTTCTAGCTGTAGACAATCAAGATATAGAAATGTCGGGGACCTCTCTACTTAGTTGTATATTCTACATATAACACACCACATGCAATTGGTATCCTGTTTCCAATACCAGAGATAGAATTATTGGAAGGGTTAAGCCTTAAAACAATCCAAACTATAGATATGCTCAAATGTTTTACTCGTGCTTTGAATACTTTCAATAATAAAGTTTCACATTTGTGATAGAAATAATTAAAATGTATATATATATATATATATATATATATATATATATATATATATGGCTTTTCCTTGATATGGAATAGATATTCAACTAAAGAGGATTGAGAACATTTCACTAGAGCTGGGTTTTAAGGTAGTTTAATGAAGAATAATTTTCAGTAATTTTAATTTGGTAGCTATAGTATGGACATTGTATTCCTTCTGTGGAAGGTAAGTCTTTTTTAATTAAACATATGTCGAAACAATGCTTTTCATTTGAAGTTTTTATTGGGACATTTTCAGGTGGCAGGTGGAGTAATGGAAACAGATTTATCACAGCCTGTGACTAGAGCTCTCATGGAGTGGAAACATTGCTCACTGCATGCCTTATTTGACTTTTTCAATGAATTAGAAAAAAAATCATTTAGAGTCCTGTGATGTTGCCACAGCAACACTCTTCATTGTAAAAAATCACCATGGGGACAAAAGAGTGAAATGCTAACACGTTTTCATGTTTCCCAATGTGTTCCTCCTGACTCAAGCTGTTTTAAGTGTGCTGTACAATGAGAAATTTAAAGACAGAATGGAAGAGAAAGGTGAGTCTTATTTGTTGGTGGAATTTTTTCTCCCTTCTCCTCTCTGACATTTCTACTACCTTCTGTGTTTGTTGTCCATGGTTGCATAAATCATTTCATAAGCTGAAAGGCTTTAAACAACATACATCTATAAATCTTCTGGAGACAGGATGTCTCAGCAATATATGTGCTGATGTTCAGTTCCAAGTTTTCCAAGTCAAAAATCTAAGTATGTGCATGGAGTTAGTATGCCCTGAGGTGGTATGTTCTCCAGGCTTCTATCTAGCTTGTAAAAGAACACTTCTTTTAAGCTATCAGAATTAGCCTCTGACCTTTCTGACGTGTTAGCATTTTAAGAATAGAGGGAAAGACTCTCGATTCCCTCTGTGCAGAAAGGGCAGTGGCTCCTTCAAGGCTAGCGCAGAATCTCTTCTGTGCTTCCTGACTCAGAAGTATCTAGTGTCTTTAAAGAGCCCGTTTTAGTGAGTGAGGTCATCAATAATAGTTTCCTGTCAAGTAATTAGCTTAAAAGTCAAATGATATTTGCTAAGTGGTTCCCTTATTTTCTAAGTTAAGAACATTAACTGTATCTGTGAAGATCCCTTCAATTTCATGATAGGAAGTCACTTAGTCATACAAGTGTTTTCCCTTCACCTTTGTGGATTCACCCATGCACAAGCAAGGGTCCAGGTTATGTACAACTTATGAGCATCTGAATATGCTCAGAGTGTTGTCTGCCTCACTCATACTTTCTCTGCACCCATGCTTTTCTTAGTAGTGAAGTATGCACACAAGAGCGTGATGTGTACACCTTTCTACTGATACCTAAATAGTAACAGTAAATTCTGTCCTTCTACCCTCTTACACACACACACACACACACACACACACACACAGAGAGAGAGAGAGAGAGAGAGAGAGAGAGAGAGAGAGAGTCAGAATTGCCAAACTCATTGAAAAGAAACGATTTATGACTTTCCTCTGACAATTTACAGCCTATAAAAATGTTGAAATAATTGCAACTCTGAAGGATTTGAGTTCATTGAGACAAGTTTTTATAAAACAATCATTATAACGGCACAACATGAAATATTACATTGTCTTGAGCTTGGCAGGTTCTTCTGATACAAAACTAAGGAAAATATATTATCTAGACTTTAGGCAGAGCAGGAAGTGTGGGCAAATTATACACTATTGCTCAGAGTGGAAATGTGCTGTCTTTTTTGTAATAATTTCAAGACCTGTTTAATCCTTGATCTTCTGAGTCGGAGTGTTCAGGGTTCTCTGACCCTAACGCAGGTACAGTACTAGATGCTGTTTAAGATCTAAGGATCACTCGTGCCTTTACCTGCTTTTACCATTGAGTATTCTAAAACAATGAAGAAACATCTTTTGAACAGTGCTATCCATCCAGATCCAAGAGCAAATGTAAAAGCAATTGCCACGTCATTTGTTTAGTTAGTTAATAATTTCTGAGCTAAAGATAGCAGGTACACTTTTAAGTTTTGTCAACTCATTTATGGAAAAAAAGAAAATTTAAAAATACAACACTGTAACTAAAGAAATGAAGCCCTTTTAGATGCATGTACTTTTCTGAATGGCTACTAGCAAATCTGTACTGTACATGGGAAACGTAACCATTGAAAGGAGCAGAAAATAATTTAAGCCTTTGCTCACAGTGTCCCATTGGTGGCTGTGAGATGACCTAGCTCACTCCATCTTAGAACAGGCAGCCATGTTAGGCAGTAAGTTTCAGTTTCCTAAGGAAGCAGGCAAGGCTTCTCAGATAAACCATAGACAATAGGGCATTAGTCAGTAACAGCCCTGAAATATAGCTGAGAGATAGCCAGTCCAAGGACTGAGACAGCTCCTAAGGCCCGTCCAAAAGTGGTAAAACTAATATAGCAACTAATTAAAAATGCACTAATGTAACTGCTGCTTGCCTATCCAATTATATTAAAAAATTACCTAACCATCCCTAAACTCCTCTAGCTGTGCTTCAAAGGAGCCTGCAAGCTTTCCCCAGTGTTGCCATTGTGTATGAATGGCTGACCCCTGTATGTGGGCTGTTTCTGCAGAATAAATGCTCTTGGTTTTTGCATACTATTTGAGTCTAAGGTCTTCTTTCAGCAATTCTCAGACCCTTACAGCTTCTTGTTGGTTATATCCAATCATATTATATATGTGTATGACTATTAGATAAAAATATTTGCACTATCTTTTAATATTTAATATCTAAAGATCCATTTATTTTCATCACATTTTTAACTTTCAGTTAGAATTTTTCCTGCATACCAATTGGATATGTTAGAGAGGTAGATGCAAGAGAGTAATGAGTTTGAGGCCAGCCTGGGCTGCACATTTTTGGGCTGGTAAGAGGACTCAGCAGCTAAGAGCTCTAGCTGTCCTTTCATGGAAGCTAGACGTAATTTCTAGCATCTGCATGGCAACTCAGAACTGGAAAACTCCAGTCCCTGTGGCTCTGACACTTTTGTCTAGTCTCCCTGGACACTTTGTGCACGTGGTATACAGACACACATTTAGGCAAGCACTCATACACATAAAATAAAACAGATAAAAATCTCAAAAATTAAAAATTAAACAGAAAAGTCATTTGACAAAAATCCAACACTCCTTCATATTAAAAGTATTGGAGAGATCAGGAATTCAAGACCCATACCTAAACATCATAAAAGCAGTTTACTGCAAACCAACAGCCAATATTAAATTAAATAGAAAGATACTACAAGCAATCCCACTAAAATTGGAGACAAGACAAGGATGCTCACTCTCCCCATATCTATTCAATATAGTACTCCAAGTGCTAGCTAGAACAATAAGACAACAAAAAGACATCAAGGGGATACAAATTGGCAAGAAGAAACAAAGGTATCACTATTTGCAGGTGATATGATAGTATACATAAGTGACCCAAAAAATTCTACCAGAGAACTTCTCCAGCTGATAAAGAACTTCAGCAAAGTGCCTGGATATAAAATTAATTCAAATAAATCACTAGCTTTCCTTTATACAAATGATAAATAGGCTGAGAAAGAAATTAGGGAAACCCTTTACGATAGCCACAAATAATACAAAATATCTTGGGGTAATTCTAACCAAACCAGTGAAAGACCTATATGACAATAATTTCAAGTCTCTCAAGAAAGAAAACGAACAAGATCTCAGAAAATGGAGTGATCTCCCATGCTCATGGATTGGCAGAATTAATATAGTAAAAATGGCCATCCTACCAAAGGCAATCTGCAGATTCAATGCAATCCCCATCAAAAATCCCAACACAGTTCTTCAATGACATAGATGGTACAATACTCAAATTCATCTGGAAAGGCAAAAAACTCAGAATAGTGAAAACAGTTCTTAACAATAAAAGAATGTCTGGGAGAATCACCATCTCTGATCTCAAGCTTTACTACAGAGCAATAGTGATAAAAACTAGATGATATTGGTATTGAGACAGACAAGTTGATCAATGGAATAGAACTGAAGACCCAGAAATAAAACCACACACTTGCTAACACTTGATCATTGACAAAGACACCAAAAATATACAGCGGAAAAAAGAAAGTATCTTCAATAAGTGGTGCTGGTGTAACCGGCTGTCAGTATGCATAAAAATGAAAACAGACCCATATTTGTCAACTGGCACTAAGCTCAAGTCCAAGTGGATCAAGGACCTCAACATAAAACCAGATACACTGAATCTAATAGAAGAGAAAGTGGAAATGAGCCTCAAACTCATTGGCAGAGGAGGAAATTTCCAAAACAGAACTCCAATGGCTCATGCTCTAAGATCAAGAATTGGTAAATGGGACCTCATGAAACTGAAAAGCTTCTGTAAGGCAAAGGACATAGTCAATAAGACAAATTGGCAACCTACAGGTTGGAAAAAATCTTCACTAACCTCACATTCGATAGAGAGCTAGTATCCAAAACATATAAAGAACTTAAAAAGCTAACAATCAAAAAACCAAACAATCCAATCAAAAAACGGAGTATAGAACTAAACAGAGAATTCTCAACAGAGGAATCTCGAATGGCTGAGAAGCACCTAAAGAAAGGTTCAAAAGTCCTTAGTGATCAAGGACGTGCAAATCAAAATGACTCTGAGATTCTACTTTATGCCACTCAGAATGGCTAAGATGAAAACCTCAGGTGACAACACATGTTGGCGAGGATGTGGAGAAAGAGGAACATTGCTCCATTGCTGGTGGGATTGCAAATTGGTACAATTACTCTGGAAATCAATCTGGAGGTTTCTCAGAAAATTGGAAAGACCCAGAAATACTACTCTTGGGCATATACCCAAAAGATGCCCCATTAGGCCACAGGGGCACGTGTTCCACTATGTTCATAGTGGCCTTATTTGTGATAGGCAGAAGCTGGAGATGACCTAGAAGAATCACGACAGAAGAATGGATACAGAAAATGTGGTCCATTTACACAATGGAATACTACTCACCTATTAAGAAAAAGGACATCTTGAGTTTTGCAGGCAAATGGATAGAACTAGAAAATATTATCCTGAGGGAGATAACTCATATCCACAAAGTACATGCATGATATGTACTCACCAATAAGTGGATATTAGCCAAAAAAAGTACAGAATACCCAAGATACAGTCTACAGAACTCAAAAAAGTCAATAAGCTGAAGAGCCCAAGTCCGGACACCTCAGTCCCACTGGGGAGGGAGAAGAAAACACCCACAAGGTGGGAGGGAGGAAGGGACCTAGGAAGGGAAAGTGGATTGGGGTAGCGGGGACAGGGGAACCTGATCTGGTATTGGGTGAAGGAAAACGACTAAAGCCCTGAGGGCCAGCAGAAAGAATGGAAACAGGCAACCTTGGGAGGTTGGGGGGACCCTCCAGAATTCATCAGAGATCTAGGAAGTGAGAGACTCTCAGGACTCAAAAGGAGGGACCTTAGATGAAATGCTTGACAGTAGGGAGAGGGAACTTATAGAGACAACCTCCAGCAGAAAGACAGGGCATCAAATGAGGGAGGGGGTTGCCATCCCACAGTCAAAACTCTGAGCCATAATTGTTCCTGTCTGGAAGAACTGCAGGGATGGAAATGGAGAGGAGCCTGAGGAAAAGTTGGTCCAGAGATAGGCCCAAAGTGGGATTCAGCTCAAGGGGAGGTCCCAAGGCTTGACACTATTACTGAGGCTATGGAGAGCTCTCAAAAAGAGACCTAGCATGAATTCTCTCCAAAGGGCCCAACAAGCAGATGAAAGAGTCAGATGCAGATATTTATACCCAACCAATAGAAAGAAGCTGCTGACCTCTGTGGTTGAATTAGAGAAAAACTGGAAAAACCTGAGGAGGAGGGCAACCCCGTAGGAGGACCATCAGTCTCTATTAACCTGGACCTCCAAGATCTCTCAAACACTGGACCACCAACCAGGCAGCATACACCAGCTGATATGAGGCCTCCAACACATATACAGCTAGGACTGCTGGGTCTGAGTTCAGTATGAGAAAATGTACTTAACACTTAAGAGACTGGAGGTCCTAGAGAATTTAGAGGTCAGGTGGGGTGGGGGTGAAGGGTGGGGACAGACTCATGAAGACAGGGAATGGGTTGGAGGTATGGAATGTGAAACAGTTGGAGGGTGGACAGTGAGGGGGGCATAGGAATAAAATCTGAAGTGTAAAAAAATAAATAAGAAAAAAAGAAAAAAATGAAACTTAAAGATTTAAAACTTCAAATATACATGGTGTTAGTTTTACGATACAGTACTTACAGGTATTAAAATGTCTGTCAGTGTTCACGCTGTTCCCTTATTTTCTAAGTGGTAATAGTGTTCCTGACCTTCAGTGTTTTTAAATGCAGTTTTATTAAAATAATCTCTTTGAAGATAATCAAAATAAGATGAAGTCAGTAAAGAGGACCTTGATTCAGTATCGTCAACTCTGCCCTTAGAAGAAAGGGAAGATCCTGTATAGAGGCAAGCACACAGGAAGATGGTATAAGGATGCAGTAAGGATGTCATCTGACGGTGGCCAGAAGTTAGGGGCAGAGTGCATAGCATACCCTTCCTTATACTTCTTAGAAGAGCGCATACTACCCACATGTAGACTGCAGAGTGGTGAGGTAGTATTATCATCAAAGGGTGGGACTTTCCAATGGCATCCTCAGGAAACTAATACACATGGGATTTCAACTTAAAAATGTGTGATAAATAGATACATAGACAGACAGACAGACAGGCAGGAAGACAGACAGACAGATAGATGATAGATAGATAGATAGATAGATAGATAGATAGATAGATATAGATAGATAGACAGATTAGTAATGGTGGGTGTGCAGGCTCTACTGTGTTCATGTAGAAGTCATGGGACAACCTTGGGTTTAGATCTTTGCTTTCCACCTTGTTTGTGACGGGAATTTTTATTCTCTTCTATATATGCCAGTCTATCTGGCCTGAGGATTTGTAGGTTCTCTTGTTTCTGCCTTCCCATTTTAGTATAGGAATGCTGGGATTATAGGTGGTTTGCCTAGTTTTACATGGATTCTGAACTCACGTTGATACTTACAGAGTAAGCAACTTAGCAATTTAAGGCCCAAATTTCAATTTGGTTGATTGATAAATAATATCTCAAGATGATATTTCATTGGTTTTGTAGATAATAATATCACTTGTGGTGTGATTTTTCTGTTGTTTTTTCCTCTCTGATTTCAGTGGTTTCCAGTTGGCTCGGTAGTCACATAGAGTCACATAGAATTATTTCAGTTCCTGAGTTTATGTTCTTAAGATTCTTTTTCTATTCTTTTTTAAGACACTAGATACTACCTGCCATAACTTGAGACCTTTTGAATAGAGAGAATTTTTTCTCCAGGCATTTATCAGAAGGCTTTTGCTTATCAGAACAAAGCAACAAAATTTTAGAATTTTAATGAAATCCTTTCATTACTTTAGAATTACTTTAAAGACATCCGGATATATAATTTAAGCACCCATTTCTTAGGTGGACAGTGTAATATCTGATAGCTTTCCATAGAATAAAATGTCTAAGAAACTGACCTCACTTATAATAGGTCTGAGATAGAGCATTTTTATTGCAAGCTTCTTTTCTCCCTCCCTCCCTCTCTCCCTCTCTCTCTCTCTCTCTCTCTCTCTCTCTCTCTTTCCTAGAGAAGCCTCCAACCATACAGCACACCCTCTCTAATGCCAGTTCTGCTCAGGGCACACAAATGGGCTGTGGAAAGCAAATTTCCCACTCTTATCATAATTGCAAACCATCTGCTAAAATGATCTTTGGGGGTACTTGATGGTGACTTGAAAATATATGTCAGTGTAAAAGGTTTCATGTGCTCTGCAGTTGCAAACATGATGCAAATGCGCATAGTGAGGAAAATGTCAGCGTGAAGACTGTGCTGTCGAGGTGGAAAATTTAATTTTCATTCTCTCAATTTTGTCAATTATCGAATACAATAACCATGCTGGAAATAGTACACAAGTAAAACATTAAAATACCAGGCAAGCAGCAGCACTGCATGTTTGTCTTCCAGGCATGTGTGGGACAATTGTAGCCAAGCACAGCATGCTATGGACAGACAAATTTCAGGGCATGATGAAGGTCAAAGGGTAGGGTAAAACTAACAGGACGTCTGCTTAGGATGGCACCTAGGTGTGGCATAACTGAAGGGAGAACTACTCAGAGAGATGTTCATTCATGGCATAATTTTGGGGGAGGAGGAGTCCAAAGATAGAACACAGTCATCTAGCTAAGCTATGGTGCTCTGCATTGGGGTTCAGAACACATGTAAAATATTTCCTTTTTCATCTTTTTTATTTTGGGATTGTAATGTAATTACTTTATTTCTCTCTTGTCCTTCTTCCAAATTCACCGTATACTTCACCTTAATCTCCTTCAAAGTCATGGCCTCTTTTTTATTTAGTTGTTGTTATGTACATATTTGCATATGTTTATGGACCCATAGTTTTAAATGCAACCTGGCCAGTCTGTTTAATGTTCTGTGTATGTTTTCAAGGCTGACCATTTGATCTTGGATGATTGATTGATGCTCTTCCTTGGGGAGACTATTTCTCTGGCTCTCAGCATTTCTTTCTTTTCTGTCATTTGGTGTAAGGTTGAGGCATCATGAATTTCCTCCGTTTATATTAGCATGTCTATCGTTATTGCCTTTATTCAGGCCATGTTTGGGTAATCATGTCTGTGAGATTTTATGGGTGTAGTATCTGACATCGCTAGAAGACAGAAGCCCACAGTAAACTCTCTAATCCTCTGGCTCTTATAATTTTTCTGCTCCCTCTTCTGCAATGGTCATCAAGCCTTAGGTGCAGGAAAACACAGATTACACATATACTAAAAGTCACACATTGTACTTCACTGGTACCAAATGATTGCCCAGGGAGCTTCATTTGTGGATACATTTCCTCAATTCCTGTATTGCTGTGAAGAGACACCATGATAATGGCAACTTTTGTAAAAGAAAGTATTTAACTGGGTCTGACTTACAATTCAGAGGTTTAGTCCCTTAACATCCTAGTGGGAAGCATGGTAGCATGCAGGCAGACATGGTGCTGGAGAGGTAGCTGAGAGTTCTAATGTCAGGATGGACAGAGAGTATGAAAAGAGAGGAACATCAGTCCTGGCTTGAGCTTCTGAAGCCTCCAAGCCCAACCTCATGTTACACTTTATAATCCAACAAGGTCACACTTTCTAAAAATGTCACTTGTATGGGCTTATAAGGGGCATTTTCATTGAAACCACTACACTGCCCTGAGAATTTATACCTCACACACTAGAGAAATAGATGCTTCCATAGCAATCCAGACCAGAGAGAGAGAGAGAGAGAGAGAGAGAGAGAGAGAGAGAGAGAGAGAGAGAGAAGAGAAGAGAAGAGAGAGAGAGAATGAATCTGTAGGTAGTCCTGTTCAGTGTATTTGGTATGTATGCATTGTATGTCTAGTTTACTAAGCCCAGGCCTAGCATCTCAAGGAATAGCAATTATGAGAGGAAAAACTGAGAAAGTTATTTGATATGAACATCCTGTTATTCAATTTCCCCATCTTTCTGATCTTGCTTTCGAAGATGGCCAATGACAAGTGCAACTCCAGTAGCCAAACTGCTAGATTTATGCTTTTGATGCTTCTGTGCTTTGTGTGTGAGTGTGGGAGAATTAAGTGGATGGGAATACTATGTGCTAAAGGCGTACATACCATCATGTCCTTCAAGGAAATGATCATAGACACTAAGCATCATTTACAACAGACACAATTAATTACGGGCGTTTTTGAGTCTTTTCTATTAAAATTACATGGGAGGAGTGGTGCCCAGGACACCAGTGGGATTGTGATCCAATCTTTCCTGAGCATTCATTACATCGCTACAACCGAGCTGCCTAATACAGCTCATCTCATTCACTCTCCCAGTAATGCTCAGAGGTGGATTCTACTGTGTTTATATCATCGTTTAAGAAATAGAGAGCAGCCAATTGAGTTCACGATATAAAATTTGATCAGGGACCCTGTACGGGTTTGAGCTGTGTCCTCGGCATAAATGTTATGGCTGTGTAGCTTGGATTTCTTGTGGAACTACTCACAGTGCGAATGGGGTTGTCAGACTCCTTTGCCTGCACATGGGACACTTTCCCTCCTACGGGATTGCCTCATCCAGCCCGTAACTTGTTATGCTGTGTTCAGTTGATATCCTTGAAAGGGCTGCTGTTTTGTTTTTGTTTTTGATTTTGTTTTTTAAGGGGAAACAGGAGGAATGGAACTGGGGGAGAGGGGAGTTGGGCCCTGGTAGAGCGGAGGAAGGGGAAACCGCAGTTGGCATGTAATACATGAGAGAAGAATAAAAAAAAAATCTATTAGTTCAGATGAATGCCAGCTACTGTAGCAGATAATCCCCAAAGCTGTGAGGGCAGACCACAATAGACGCTGATTTTTACTGTGCAGGGAATCAGTGCGGGTTTTCCTGGGCAGCCATCACCTGGCAGAGGTACAGGGCTTAGGCTCATTCTGTAAGGCTTTGGACCCCAGTACATTCATTCATCACAGAGGAGAAAAAGGTCAGAGAAGCCAACATTTAAAAATCCCTATCCCAAGGCAGATGCACAGCACCCAGGTCCGTATTCCACAGAGCAACTCCTATGATCATCTGGGAGCAAGCAAGACTGTGTTTAAGACAAAGTTCTCTGCCTCCTGAGAGGCTCAGTCAGAGCCTTATAAATACAGAGGCAGATGCTTGCAGCCAAACATCAGATTGAGCACGAGGTCCCCAATGGAGGAGGTAGAGAAAGGACTGAAAGAGGTGAAGGGGTTTGCAACCCCACAGGAAGAAAAACAATATCAACCAGATCCCCGCAGAGCTCCCAGGAACTAAACCACCAACCAAGGAGTGCACATGAAGGGACCCATGGCTCCAGCCACATACGTAGCTGAGGATGGCCTTGTCTGGCATCCATGGGAGGAGAGGCCCTTGGTCCTGTGAGGACTTGATTGTAGGTGAATGTTAGGGCAGTGAGGCAGGAAGGAGTGAGTGTGTGGATGGCGGAGCGCCCTTGGTCCTGTGAAGGTTCGATGCCTCAGTGTAGGGGAATTCGAGGGAGGGAAGGCAGGAGTGGTGGGTGGGTGGAGGAACACCCTCATAGAAGCAGGGGGAGGGGGATGGGATATGGAGTTTGGGTGGGAGAACCGGGAAGGGGGATAACGTTTGAAATGTAAATAAAGAAAATATCCAATAAATAGAATTTTTTTTTAAAAAAGTTCTCAATTGGATAGACATTGCAGTGGCAATTTCACAGGTTGTAAAGGAAGACGATTGTCACTGTCAGTCCTGTTCATTGATATTTCCTTCACACTTGGTATGGAACGTCGGTGTGGCTCGTCTAACCCTGGGATTTCTTTTAAAATTCTTACCAGCAATTCCAAGCATGCAAAGAAGTCAGATATTGATATTAGAGTTAGATTAGAGATCTTGGTGATTATGTTATGCTTTAATACTAATGTTGAAAGGAGTGTAAAAATAAAGGTAAATGACCAAAAAAAAAAATTAACTATTCCCTAAAGGGAGTGGCAAAACTAGGTGGAATGTTTGTCAGAATAACTAGATGCTGTTTTATTGAATTGCTAGATTATTTCTAGTTGGGTTTCTCTTCTTTTTGGCAAGAATTTGCTGCAAAAAGAATAAGTTTTAAAGATGACAAGAAATATATCTGCCTTTTCCAGTGAAAGACAACAAGGTTGGCATGGATATCAGAGAGAGGGAGGGAGGGAGGGAGAGAGGGAGGGAGAGAGGGAGGCAGGGAGAGAGGG
>NW_021604622.1:21918499-21937971 GCF_004785775.1 Grammomys surdaster
GAGGGAGAGAGGGAGAGAGAGAGAGAGAGAGAGAGAGAGGGAGAGAGAGAGAGAGAGAGAGAGAGAGAGAGAGAGAGAGAGAGAGAGAGAGAGAGAGAGAGAGGATTTGGGAGTTTATTCAGTTTCCAAAGATTTGTGCGTGTTTTGGAGGGGTGATTTTGTCTAATAATGTAGAGCTTCTTCGGTTTTTTTTAATGTTTAGGAAACTTAAGTGCCTTAATTTCACTTCCCATTACAGTGAGAGAACACTGTGACAAAGACAACTGCAAAAAGGAAAGGTTTGGCCTGAGGTCTGGACTCCGTGGAAGAATTAGTAGAAGGATCAAAGGAGCTGAAGGAGATGGCAAACCTATAGACAGACCAATAGTGTCAACTAACTGGAACCCCTGGGAGCTTCCAGAAACTAAGCTACCAACCAAAGAGCAAACACAGATCTCTGTGGTCCACGGCCCCCAGCATGTATGTAGCAGAGGACTGCCTTGTCTGGCCTCAGTGGTAGAGGATGTGACTAATCCTGTAGAAACTTGATGCCCCACAGAAGGGTCATGCCCAGGAAAGGTGGTGGTGGTAGAGTAAGCATCCTCTCAGAAGCAAAAGGAGTGGTAAGGGGGCAAAGAATTCTAGGATTGGGGACCGAGAAGGGAGCAACATTTAGAATGTAAATAAATAAAATAATTAATCAAAAAAAGGGGAATTGGCTCTTCACAATTCCAAACTAAAATTTGTTATGATAGGCAGTCAAGGTGCCAAGAAGTAAAGTCGGACTCTACCTCTACACTCAAGATACTTGGAGTAGACATTCTATTGTTCATTTTTCTCATCCTTCTGGATCCTGCCTTTGAAGAAGACCAATGGCGAGCAGTGAGATAGTGAACACAAGCTAGTGCCCAGCTCGCTTTCCTCAGGCCCCCTGGTCCTGCAGATGGTGCTACCTACTTTGGGAAGGATTTCTCAGCAAGAAAGACAAATGTCCAGCCTCTCCCACAAGCCAGGCTAATCCAGATAACCCTCATTGGAGCTTCTTTCCCAAGGGATTCAGATTGTGAGGAGCTGATAAACTGTCACGAGATATTCATTAAAGGAATTTTAGTGGGTTATTTCAAAATGATACGCACCTGGTAAGGGGATGTGTTGAGGAGCATATGAGAGTTAGAGGGGGAAATGGGGGTATATATGATCACCACATGTATAAAAATTGCAAGAATAAATAAATAAAACAGATCACACTGAACATTTTAATAAGAATTATTTTCACCATCATGCTTTAACTTAGTTTTTAACTAAATCACAAGGCAGAATAACTATATCAGATGAGTTATTAGTGAGATTAGAAAGCCCCATTCTATCTGTATGATGTCATAAAAATATATTTTTTATGTCCATGTCTAGGAGCATATACATCCCATGATAGGTATGTGAAGATCAGAAGACTACTTATGGGAGTTAGTTCTTTCCTTCCTTCAGGTGGGTCCTGGGGATAGTACTCAGAAACTTGTGTTCAGTGGCAGGTTCCCTTACCCCCTGAATCAGCTCACCATCCCTGCCTTTAGGATGCTAAGAGACAAATGGAAATCCCATAAGCCTTCACAAATCTCTGGCTATAACTCAGGCCTCTCTTTTAAAAAAATTTTAATAAATTTATTTATTTATTCCATTTACAACCCAATATCAGCCCCTGGTCTCCCTTTTTTAAAAAAGTAATATTTTTTATTAATTCCTTGATAAGTTCTTCTATGTGCTTTATCAAATTCAGCTTGCTTTCTTCAGTTTCTCTCATAACTACCCCACCTTTTGACCCACCAAAATACATACAAACACGTGAGATATCTCTCTCTCTCTCTCTCTCTCTCTCCCTCTCTCTCTCTCTCTCTCTCCCTCTCTCTCTCTCTCTCTCTCTCTCTCTCTCCATGAAGTCCAATTATGTTGGCAAACTACTTTTACGTGTGGGACACCAGTAGGTCCTCAGTTCTGGGTTACTTCATGTGATTGTCCCTCCCTTCAGGGTGGCATTTTTATATAACTTGAGGCTTCTCAAGTGTTGTGCACACTGTCACAGTCACTATAATATTAGCAATGGTCTTGCCATGTCTTGTCAACATGGTTTTCTAAAATTCACCTGACACCCAAGACTCTTGCATTCTTTTTATTTACTCTTCCATAAAGATCCCTGTCCCTGGGGAAGAAGACTGTACATAGGTGTCTTATTTAGAGCTGAGTACTTTGTAGTCTATTGTTTTCTACACACTGACCAGTTTTGGATCTCTGTGTTAACTGCATCTACCACAAGAAAAAGCTTCTCTGACGAGAATTAAGTGAGGTACTAATATATAAGTATAACAATAAGTTATTAGACTTGTTATAATAATGTGACAACTTGGAGAATCAGACTGGTAGGTTCTCTCCTAAAACCTATCATGGACACAGGCTGTTGACTATGTTAATGATGCCCCATATGGATTTCATCCTGTGGAATGGGCCTGAAATCCAACCAGAAAGCAATTGGTTACTCCCATAACATTTAAACTACTATTCCAATAATGGGAATGCCATATCAGTCATTACTGTAGCTTAGAGGGTTCACAGCTGGATGGATTGCTGACTGCTTTTCAGCCCTGATAGGGTGCATAGCGTATTTCAGCCTTGTGAAAGCTACTCAGATGAAGGTTCTAGGTCACTTAATTTTTCCATATTTATGATTTGAGTAATGGTATCACCAGCCATAGGATCTTACTTTCAAGTTCTGCAAGGTAACCAAGGACAATAGCAATAATCTACGGTGTGTGGGTGTCCATGGGATCTCATTGACCAACAACTCAAATGGAAGTAAGCCATTCCAGGTACCCGATGTTCTTACTTGGCAAAGCGTGATATAGTTAGCCTGTTATGGAGTTACTCTATTTAAACTCCCTTTACATGTGTGTAATTTTAGGAAGCTTCTACAGTAGTAGATTTCATTATGGATTTTAGAAAAATGCCTTAGTGTGTTGTCCACCTATTTCCCCCTCTATCATGCCCTCTTGTCATCCACCCAACTTAATCCTTCATGTTTTGTTATTACTCTTCCTCCCTTCATAACACTATTTATAATACCAAATCAGCAAAATTATATTGAGTACACTTTAGGTACTATGGATATTTTTAGTATTATAGAGACAGGTAGGATGGAGTCCAACTTCAACAATATTCCATGCATCTTCTTAAGAAGCGAACACTTGACTTGCAGAGTCAGTGCCTCACTTATTTGAGATTATACAAAGAACTGTGGTTGCTCTTTGCCTGGATCCATGCCATAAAGTTATCTCATTTCTTAATGTCCCTGCAGAACTCTAGAGAATTGTACCATCAGATCTAGTGTCATTGAACATCCCAGGATGGCACTATAGTTACAAGAACAGCAAGAAAATATACCAATAGATTTATTCCACCTAAATGTATCATCATTTCTTTAACCACTACCATCTTTTTTCCCTTAAATATTCAAATTTCAAGGTACAGTTGTGATTTCTAACTGATGGTTCACACTGTAAATGGAGTCAGCAGCAGGTGTATCACCCTAACTAGCATAGAACTAAATGCACTGGACAACTGGCAGCCTTCAATGATGGTAGAGTACAGGGCATTGCTATTTTCCAATGGAACATATACTTGATATGTGGTCTCTAACTAGCATCCATGTCAGAAGGTATGTGTGTGTGGGGGGGGTGGGGGGATGTGGTGGGGAATGTTACTGGAAAATCCAAACCTCTTTATTGAAGGCCACATAGGGATTTTCTTTTTAGTTGATTAGCAAATTTTTGGTAATTATTTTAGGAGACAATATATTGTTACTCAGTGTCTGATTTTTGCTACAAACCTGGGCATCAAGATGTCAGGTACAATTCATGTGTCCTAAAGCTTGCTGCAGAAGGCGTTTACTCAAAGAAAAGGCTTATATATTGTGAGTGAGGTTTAAGACTTGAGACAGTGTTCCTGGGTTGACATGAAAAAATTTTTTACTAATTCCAGAGAGGGAACCAATGACAGACTAACGTATAGAGACCATTAAATCCAACTTAGAGAATCAATGAATTTTATTGCCCGACTAAACAGGAATGACACAAAGACAGCCACACTACCAAAAGTCATACGTCACCCTAGATGAATGACAGTTCATGAAAGTTGGGAAACTGAAGCCTACTGAACAATTTGTAGGCAGCTCAATAGATTGGAGATAACCTCTCTTTGTATCTCGATTTCTTTGATACTCTTCTAGTGAGTTTGGCAGGTATTTACTTTTTTCAGGAAGTTCAGCTGATCTGACCCTCTTCTAGGTGGCCCTAGTCTTCTGAGAGTGTCTCTCAACATTTCTTACTGGTTATATATGCTTAGGTAGAGAAAGGGAATATTGAATCTGCTTAATTTCAGGGTCTTCCTGAAGAATTTATGTTGTTTCCAAATCTCAATGAGATTTCTTGCTTAATAAAATGTTTTACCTCCCATTAAAACATCCTGTTGCTTATCTATTTTTTTTTTAACATCTGTGTCTTAAGGAGCTTCCATTCCACAATGGAAGGTTCTAATTTCAGAGAATTAAACATACTATGTAGTGTATCTTACCTTGAAAGGAAAACTTAAAACCTTGATCATTACGTGGCTAAATTGTGATATGCAGTTTAACTACGTGGTTGTAGCTTAGAACCTGTTTTCATCAACCATTTTTTGTATAAATGAATTCATTTCAAAACATGATTTTTGTTTCTTATCTTTCTACATTTACAAGTATATAACAACAGAAATGACCTAAATAAAATAAATAAATAAATCATTTAATGTGGCATTTCTTTGCCATCTCATTGGATACCTAAGTTCAATTACATCACTGTACAGATAAGGGAGCAGAAAGCCAGAGAGATAAATGGCCACAGTTAAAGAACAAATGGAAGAATGGGGAAACCTGTTTTAGCATGCACTGAGTTTAATTCCTACCCATCTCATAGGCTTGCAAAAGCTGGAGTACTAGTAGGGTGGAAGGTACCTATATCTGCTAAGATACCTATCTCACTGGTTTTTGGGGAAGAATTTTTTTATATGCAAAAGTATTGATTGATTTTATAAATAAAGTAATATATATGGATATTCTTATTACTATTATAATTAGCCTTATACTGGCATATCATCAATAAAACAGAAAATCTTTAATTAAGCTAACAAAACTACCCTTAAATACCTACAGCATGTTGGATAAAACTAAATCTTGAAACAATAAAATTAATAAAAAAAACACTTGAGGCCAAACCACAAATATAATCTAGATCATATTGTACAACATAAAATTGCCATGATTTCAGTGGAATAAAAATAAGAATCTTTAAACATTGACCTTAAATTTGACTCATTTCAAAAAAAAAACATAACTGTGTATCTGTATTGACTAAATTTGTTTTAGTATACCAATTAACACTTTTTAAAAGTTACCCACCTTTCTCGTTTTCTCTGTAAAATAATAGCTGTTCTATTAGAAGCAATAGATTCTATTTATACAATAAACAGTCATGACCCTCAATAGATTGCTCTTCACAACTCCAAAGTATTTATTTTCTTGACAAAAAATAATAGGTCTCAGTTCATGAATATCTGTTACACTCACAAACATTCAGACTTGCATACTTCCAGCTGAGTGTTGCACCTACCATAATCCCTGTGAGAAAACTGCACAGGCAAGAAGAGAATCTCACATGGGAAGAGAGTAGTGCTTGCATAAGAAATAAAATTATCATTTGCTATTTCACACTCATGAATCTTGGTTTTGCCCTAGGAGAGTTTATGGTTTATATTTATGGAATCATTGTGTTCTCAGCGACAAATCCTGCATTTCAAATCCATTTCTAGTATGAAGATTACTTTTTGAGATGGAGGAATGAAATTTAAATGTTAAAAGGGGAAAAAAGAATCTAACCTGATACACGTGTTTAGACATGTATAAGAATCTGAATTTCTCATTTTTTTTTAGAAGTCTTAAGAGTTTTATGGTTGGTAGAATTCTGAAGTCTTTCCCCAAATACACTTTGTACATAACCTTCAAAATATTATACTTAGGAATAGAACTGATAGATTTCACTGTCTTGATTAGGTTGTTATATAACCAAGTTCATTAAAATGTGGGTTAATATCCGGATATATCTGACATGACTGGGTCATCTGCCGAACATGATCACATTTTACACAAACACAGGCTGCTTCCCAGTGCACAATATGAGAGGGAAAGAGGATCTCAGTTCTTCATGACGGTGTAGATTTGTTCAGTGACTAAAACCTCAAATTCTCTTCTTCATTAATATCCTTAGAATCAAATTCTATGAAATTGATATAATAATGAACACTTCGTAGTTCTCTTCCTTACACTGAACAGATGGACATAATTTGTTTGAAAGCTCCTCTGAGATTCTTGTAAGAGAATAGAATTTTATGAAAAGGAAAATCTAGGCGAGGAATTCACCTGTTGTTAACACACACACACACACACACACACACACGCACACGCACGCACACACAGGAGATGGAGACAGCTAAGAAAGACATGAACCTAGGAATTACATAATTTCTGTTCAACTTCTACAATTGAATTGTTTGCTCTCCATTTTCTGATCATTATGTATGTGAGGCTAGCAATTGTCAAAAAAAAAATAATAATAAAAAACCCTAACCAAAAGGCATAGACATGCTTGCTGTGTAAATTGAATTGTACAAAGTACAAAGTTTACTTCTTGGTAAGAGAATTAGGAAAATGTTTTCAAAACTGACAAAACTGTCTCTAGTTTTGCAACAAGCAACAATTTACTTGTGACTCAAAATCTTAGACTTTCTACTTTTCAGGACTTCAGGAGAAATATTAATCTAGCATCACAGAAAAATAAGAAAATAACCAGCTATTTCTAGATTGCATTGTAATCCAACAACACTTCCAAGTCTCTGTGTATGTGACAATGGCATTGTTGTGTTTCAGAATATAATAAATGGCATAGGTGAAGAGTTTTCTCCTGGTTTTCAATGATTGATATGTAACTAAATGACATGAAAAAAATAAAAAATATCAAAACATGAAACCCATAGAGGTGTATAAATATCTGACTCTGACTGATTAATGTGCAGGGCAAAAATCAGGTTTCTTAGGTATATGGGAATATTTGCAAGAACCCATGAGTGTTGGAAGATCTTTGGAAAATGAAATTCATAAAATCTAATTAATTTGGTTGTAGGAGGCAATAGCTTTGAAACGCTTTAGTATGTGGTGATCTCTTTCCTGAGAAAATTATTTTATTTTCCTCATTGATTTTAGTATCTTAAAATTTGTAAGTAAAATAGTGATAATTTGTTCTACTTCCTGATGTATAAAGCATTATTGGTTTTTAGTTGGTGCATAATTTCTAATACACTTACCATCTGGGTCCTTATAAAAGAAGTGTCATGCCCCAAGTGGAGGACAGCTCTGGGCTCTCCCTGTACCTGACCCAATCATTTCCACTTCGCCTACACTTATGTAACCACAGTGATACTCTTACATATTTTCGGGGCTTTTTTCCCTCTTTAGGGCCATTGCAAAAGCTTTTTCTTCATACTGCTAACTTCTATGCAGCTTTCCTATTTCCCTGGTTAATGCTATTTCCTTAGAGAAGCCTTCTTTGAACTTCCTGCATTTCTTGACCAAAAAAATGGGTTAACTTTTGATAATTGCTTTTTCATATCCTTTATTTGTCTTTTTGTAATGTATGAAAAACCTAAGGGTATTTTTGTATTAATATGCATTTATTTCTGGCTTTCCAATGGACCATCAGCTCAATTACAGCATGCTGTGCGAACTGAACGTCTCTGCTGGCACACAATGAGCAGTTGTATTTATGTGCGCAGCATGCATCTATCTTGTTGAAAATCTGTTGAATGAAAAGTATGAGAATCTATGATGAATCCTAATTGCTAGTTTGACTGTATTGAGAGATGATTAGGATTAGCAAAGTCATTTCTGGGTGTGTCAGTTTGGGTGTTTCCAGAGGTGAGTAACAAGTCAGGAAGTGATTAAAGGGAAAAGACTGCACCGTGGCACCAGCCAGCCTGGACCAATGAATGTATATATTGCTGTGCCTTGGCATTCAGACACTACAGTCTACATTCTTCAGCCTTTCTGTACTGTCAGAGCAGATGTATAACAGTGACTCTGTGGGAAGCTTCCAGGTTTTGATAAGGGACCATCATTAATAAATCCTGTGTTCTGAGGCTTCCAGATTTTTGAACAGAGCAGCGATTGACTTCCTTGCTTTTCCGGGACCCAGGAGGCTTTCACTGGATCACTCCCTTAATCATGATGACTTATCTCCAATACAATCTGATGGATGAATTAGAAAATAGAATGAAACAAAAGTATGAATAAATAACAAATGTCTTTAATTTTGACAAAAATTTTGCTGTGGATATTCAGGACTGAAAACTAACTCCTAAGTTCTGATGACTATTGATTTCTACAAAGTAAAGATTATGTTTAAGCTTAGATAAAACAATCTTTTTCTTAAGTCTTGATCATACCATTAAATTAAGAGCATTTTCTAGACTGACAGAAGTTCTTTTTGGAGTCAAATACATTGTAAATGTTTCCAACTATAATTTTTAAAGCATTAAGCATGAAAATAATAGGTAACAAAGAAGTATAGAGAAGAGGACATTTGGAGAAGAGAAAACTCCCCCTAATGATATTTAAAATGCCATATGGAAAATTGTTTTATAAACTTAAACATCCTTATAGCGCTAACATACATAGGGGATAATAATTCTTTCAGTGGGCACAGATTACCAAATTAAAAAACAAAACAAAACAAAACAAATAAAGCAGAAAAACCAGCCAAGTATGGGATACCTCCCTTCAAATGTTTGTTGGTCAACAGTCTTAGAGAAACACCTCACTTTCAAATAATTAAAGCTGTTTCCCTTGTTCTTGTTTACCTCCCAGAGCTTTGTGGGTAAGACTCTGTTGCTGGAGACATCATATGGTTTTGTCACAGGACTTGGAGAAAACAAGCTAGTATTCACGTGGATGTTTCTTCCCTTCTAGCTAGTGTTCATAGTATCTCAAAATGTTATTTAGCCTTGTAAGGGAGAATACTCTTCAACACTTTTATGCATATGTGAACTCTGAGCAATAATAAAGTATCTTGTTACAACATGTCTGTCCCTTGATTCCATAGCTACACAAATGGTGTGAAGCTAACCGATCACATACTGATGCTCAGTCCACAGGATGAATGACAGGGCAGCTCATAGGCCCCAGGGAAACCTCCTAATGTTACTTGGCTTCATGGGCAGAGTATCAGACTGGCTTCTAATTGCAGATCTTTGCACCTGGAAATCCATGTACCTCTCAGTCCTCATCAGAGACGCATTTCCTGCAGTGGGTGGTTGGTGGTTAATGTAGCAACTTAGAACTGGGCAACATGCAGAGAACACGTGTCTGTAGAGTTCTTAGCCATAAGTAGGACATTGATATTACAGTCCCTCCTCCGCTCAGGGATCATCTCAGAAGAGTGCATGGAAAGTGTATGAGGCAGAGGTTGTTGAGTATTGGGATGAAACAGCATCCTCAGAAATTGACAGTAGCATTACTCATGAGCTCCTGAAAGCTCTGGTGGTCTCTACAGGATGTAAACAATGTCAAGCCTGTCAACATTCCAGTGTGGATGTCAGAGCGAAGCAAAAACCTCCATATCTTGATCAGAAGTTGATCTCTGAAAGGGAAAGAAGAAGTGGATCTTTGTTGTTGTTGTTGATTTATTATGTTTTGTTTTATTTCCCGTATTTTACGGTTTTGGTTCCTTGTAGATTGACTATGCTCCTGTACATGGCCGCAGACCCATGCCTAGGAAGAATCACTAAACGGACTAAGTGTGCTTTAAAACGCAAAACAAAGAGAAAAAGAACATGGAGCTGGAAGGAGGATGTGAGAGCATCCATGAATAACTGTTCGAAGAGTGGGGGATGGATGTGATAAAAATACACTGAATGTATGCAATGGATGTATGGATGTGTGTATGCGTGTATATATGTATTCATGCATGTACACATGCATTCATGCAAATGTGTATGTATGCATGCATGTATTATGCATTTATGTATGCATGTATATACTATGTATGTATGCATGTATTATGTATTTATGTATGCATGTATATACTATGTATGTATGCATGTATTATGTATTTATGTATGCATGTATATACTATGTATGTATGCATGCATGCATGTATGTTTGTATGCATAAAACTATCAAAGAATAAATGAAAAAATACTAGACAAACAAATGATTCATAGGCTTCTGTACAACTGCCAAATCACATTTCTCCCTGTATAGAGCTGACTAGGTTAGGATTGTTATAAAATATCTGTGCTAGAATACATGAGGATACATGTATTACTGAAAGAGACTTCCATGCTAATTCATCTGCAGAAAATGCAAGTTTAAACTCTACCAGAATTTTTTCCCTAATGCATTAACACTCATAGTGCACAAATACATGGGAGAGTCATATCTCTTGTTTGTATACTTAAAGTTGTATATTAACTTAAAATATCACCAAGTATGTAATCTTCTCTAATGACAGTAAATACAGCTTTAAAATAATTAAGACTGATAGGCTTAAATGTAGAATTCTTGACTGTGGTTTGTCATCAGAATGTGGCAGTATGGAGCCCCATTCTTTGCCAGCCCCAGCTCTATCTACATTTGGTGAGGACTTAGTCTTGTATATGTGTGTAAACAGTAGATTTTGTTTTAAATCTTCAGTGCCTGATGGTCTTTGTCTGGAATGATTATATATTGAAAAATACTGGAGGGACAACCTTGTCTGAGAGGATGAATTTGATTAGACATCTCATGTAGCTCCTGGAATGAGATCCACATCTGTTTAGACATTGAGTTCTAAAACTTCAGATTTTCTAGAATAAAGAAAAAATATTTCCTATAAATATCCACATAAATAATAATTCAGCTTTTCTAGTTTCTTTGGTTGGCACTTGGTGTCTGCTGAAGCTCCATGTGTTGGAGGTTTGAGTGCTAGCTTGTGGCTCTATTGGAAGGTGATAGTGCCTTTGAGAAGAAGGGCCAACCAGGACAGCCAATCAGTGACCTCTAAGTTCTATTAGAGTAATTGAGGAAAATATATGTATCCACATGTCCACTCATACATGTGCACACATTCATGAGAATACACATAAACATACAAAATTTTTATATGTACACATGTAGTAAACATGTGCACACACGCAGTAAACATATGCACATACAATGAGCTTAATGATGACTTCTGAAGTCAAGCTGCTAGTTGTATCTTTAAAATTTCCTTACATGCACTATTAATCTTTGTATTGGAGCACTACATACTATTTTTATTCATAAATAGTTTATTATTCTGCATTTACCTTCCTTTATAGTAGAACTATCTTGTACACTTATTATTTTTAATACCTAAGCATAAATATTTACTTTTATTTTTAAAAGGAAGAAGGGCCTAGTTAGAGGACATTAGGTCATTGAGATCTTTAAAAAGTGATATTGAGACATCATACCCCCACCCTCTCTTTGGTTCTGAGCATGATACAAGAGTTCACTGGTTATACCTTTGCTCTCAACAATGACTCTGTCTCACCACTTGTCTGCCCAAGGGCCACAAGGCCAAGTGGCCATGAACTAAAACCTCTGAAGTTAGAAACCAGTCCCTTTCATAATAATAGGAATCTGGTCAACATACCAGGATTCAAGTAGCTGATGTAACATAAGCATATGTGCTGGGTATTAAACTTTATTTGATAATAGAGTTTTCTTGTAGATGCAAGTTATTCTAGAATGTTGAGACGCTTGTATATGATCTTTCAGGAACCTTCATAGTGGTTAGGAGAAGATAGATACAAGCTGAACAGGTATGCCATTCTCATTGTATAAGTTTTTATCTCCATGTAGGGTAGGTTCAGTGGGCCTTAGTTTGCTAGTCTCTGGGTGTAAAGAAAGAGATATTAAGTGACAGAGACAGGAAAGCACACCTGCAGTGATTGTAGCAGTTAAGAAAGGAACTGAAGAAATTGACAGCAAAGGACAAGATATTAACTATAAGTTAGCATTGGCGGAGTTGGAGGAGTACCTTGATATTGATGCTAGAGAGGATGGATAGCGGATTGGCCAGGTGCTGGAGTGGGGGCAGTGAATTTATTGGTAATGGCAACAGGACTTGATTCTGACTTTTTCTTTGTTTCTATCTTTGTTACTTTCTTTTTTCTTTGTTTCTTTCTTTGTTTTTCCCTCCACCCACCCACCCCCTCTCTCTGTTTCATTCTGGACAAAGGAGTTTCTAAAGAGACTTCTTATCTCCCATACATCTCCAGCCTGATGTTTCTTCCCCTCTGTTCTCTCCCACATTCCTGAGGAGGCTGCTGTGGTGGTACACACTCTCTACCTTTTTCATTGTCACAGACATAACAGGCTGTAAATCTCAGTGTTCTCAGAATAGAACTGGAAGCTTGCCTTCTGAGACAAGAATATACACTTAGACTCGGGTTCTTAGCACACAGGTAAGAAAAGAAAAAGAAGAGACTGTCAAAAAAGAGTAGCAAGGCACACACTGCCAGTAAGTTAGTATCTCCACAGGTTAGCACTGATTAAAGTAGAAAAAGTGTGTGGCTTTTTCTTTCCTTGTTGTGTAGTTGAAAGTAAAACTAATATTCTTTTACTTACCAAATAAACTGTAGTAACACAGGAGATGGCAGAGTTATAATTAACTTTCAGAAAGCCACTAGCAAAGCTTTGCTGTTTCACTAATGCTCGTTTTTATTATCTCATTGGAAGAATATAAGTGATTTTGAAAATAACAGGAATGTTAAAACATTATGGTCACTGCTGTTTCCATTTATCATAATTATTGATCAAACAATCACTCTTTAATTATATTTGTACAATGTAACCACCCAAGACTTTCCCAAATATACATTCCCTTTTCTTTAGCCACTAGAAAAATCACCGTGTGCAAATTGTTAACACTGGGCTGACTGGACACCACCACCTGGGGCCTGTCTTAGCATTCAGCAGTTTTCCTTGCTATGTGATCTTTTCTTCAGAGAAAAGCCAATTTCTGGACTAGACTATTCCCAGAATGTGGCATCCTGATGTCCTGGAGAACACTGATAGTCAATTATCCCTCCTCTGAAGTTGCTCACCTCTTCTTGAAAGTTCTTTTCATAAACATATCTGAAGTCTTTATCCTCCTTAACACATCATTCTATCACATTTGTTTTCTTGTCTTTTCTGCAGAGCTACATTTTATGGAGACAGACAGACAGACAAGGTTTATATTCAACCTCTGCTTTTCATATAGCATCAATTATATCCATAGTATCACCCACTATAGGCCGAGCCAGAAGCACAGTAAAAGTATTTCTTCTCTTCCTAAAGAAACTTAGTTTTCCGTGTAGACATATATCAGTATTGTTAACAAGTGCGATCAAATTTAAAATACATAATGTCCATCAAAATTATAGCTCTAAAACATACACCCAATTTTAAAGCTGTTATCACTGGTTATGTTTTTAGGGGTATGTGCAGACAGACCCTTTTGTCAGACCTCTTAACCGTGTTTTGTTTGTTTGTGTGTTTGTTTTTTTTGTTTTTTTTTTTGTCTTAGTTTCTCATGTGCGGTTTGCTGATCTCCTGTGCATCTCAAGTCTCAAGGGAATCTCAATTTTGTGGGTGGAGTTGAGCAATATCAAATTCTCCAGTATTGATAAAAGAAATGAAATGGAGCAACTGAAACCTCTGGGTCCTGTTAGCTCCTTGCAGAGCGTTGTGCCTCCCAAATTTAGTAACAATACATTTGATAACTAGGCCTGTGCCTTGCTGCCCTGGGCCCAAGGACCTCTGAGAAGATTTTTAAAAATCACAATGTCTGGTAGTAGGGCTTCCTGAAAACTGTTCAGCTTGAGACCAAGGGCATGCTGGAGGCCGGGACACTCCTTGTTCTCATTGCTTGTTTCCTCTCTATTTTTCTCTGGATAACAAAGGATTGTGGTCTCTTGGGATGTCAGCCCGACATCATCATCACCTTCTCCTTCTCCTCCTCCTCCTCCTCCTCCTCCTCCCCCTCTTCCTCCTTCTTTCTTCTTCTTTGTGAGAAAGGGAGATCAAGAAGGAATCAGATAACAGTCAAAGCCAATAGCAGACAAGACAAAATTAGTATTACATAAACTTCTCTAAAGGGAATGCACACTCTAAGACATTAAAGTCTAGAATTTCAGAGTGGCAATGCATGTGACCTAGACTGTCAAAAGAGAGATGGCAATTTGGACTGTTCTTTGTTAACCTTTTAAATGCCAGGTGAATGTTTAATATATATAATATATATTATTATATATTATTATATAACTAATGATCAGTTAAAAGTTTTCTTACTCCCGGATATTAAGTTTGATGGATCACTTGATGTCATGCACAAAAGTGACTTTTCAAATTTTTCTACATTGGTTAATGTTGATTTCTTTGCACACAGTATAATAAAAATTAGTTTTTCATCAATGTCAGCCTAAATAGGTGGTGTCCAAGAATACATTGATTTTCATGTCTCTTCCTCTCCCAAGCTGTGTTATTTACAATAGCTTCTTGTTCCTGTCTTATCCATTCAGTCTTTTACATGACATTCCTGTAGGCTGTCTTCTGAACACAGACTAAGGAGTCAGCGCAGTATCATATTTCATGCTTGCATTAACAGTTTTCTTTTTTTCTTTCTTTTTTTTCTTTTTTCCTTTTTTTAAAAATAATTTATTTTTTTCTCAAATTGTAATTCATTCACACAGGGGTTATAAACACAGAAAGGCAAGATGTGGGGAAGGGAATGACACTGGAGTGTGGGTGTTCAGGGGGAATACAGATATCTTTCAGAATCGGGTATCGGCTGGGTGAAGGTTCAGGAGACAAGTCACTATGACTCTGCCTATGACTTGCTTGTCCTTATCTAAGTTGGCATTGTCTGTCAAGGCTACCTATTTACAAGGTCTATGACTACTCAGGCTTGTAAATTTCCACAAAAGCTGCCTGTTTACATTAGCTTATAGCCATCTGTTTCAGTGTTTTTCCACTGAGACCCAAGACTTGGTGTTAGTATACATGTATGACAGGCCTATTGCTGATTTTAGGCCTATGGCTGATTTTAGGCCTTCAGTGTGTAAGCAGGGCTGCCCCTGACATCTCCTCCCTTCTCTAAGTATAGAAGGGCTGTGGCAATTCTAATCTTGAGAAGGCGGGGATAGAGGCCTGACCTCCAGTACTTGAAGGGGATCTTGTAATGGATCCAGTCCCCCTGTCGTTGTCCAGTGAGGCATGAGGGCCATACCCATCCCAATGTCTTTTTCCTAGAGAGGGGATACTTTTGACATCAACCTCTATGCAGTCAGGCTTGTCCCACAGGGAACCCAGAGATATATTTTTATCGTTTATTTATATTCCCTTGCAGTGCTTAGCCTCGCAGCCTAAGTAAGAATTCAGATCACCTGTCAGAAGGGGTTCTGGGTGGCCCTCTCTGCTTGGTCTAGGGGCAGAAGTCCCCCCTTTTAGGTTGGGTGGAGATGGGTTTTGGAGACACTCTGTATAAAGTAACAACCTCATCTTGAGTCTCGTGGTCCTCCGTAGCTAACTTATAATAATGTATCTGAATCAGTTTTGCTACTAAATTATTTATCTGTTGTATCACAGAGTTAGTCCGCCTATTTGAGGGCCAGGGACCAGCAGAAATAAGCAAAAAGAACCCAAATAATTGTCCCAAGATGGGAGGAAATAGGGTTGACAACCTTGGAGAGGCTGCAAACCAATTCTTGTACCAGCATTCATCTGTCTCTTTCTCTCTCTGATTTTTCTTAGGGCCTTCACTGACCTATTTCTTGCTCTCTTTAACCCTCCTTGTCTACATTCTTCTTTAAGGGCTGTATACAGTCAAGAGCTGAACACAGCCTTTTCTTTTGTAATAGAGTAAAACAAGTCCAATTAGGATCTTTGCGATTTTAGGAGGTCTCTTCAGACAGTGAAACGAGGGATTTCTTCCATTAGTGATGTCAATCTCTAGCTGTTTGATGTTCTTGTCAGTGGCCCCTCATCGATATGCCTGTCTGATACCACAGAAAACACAGCTAACTGGCTACCAAAAAGATTAATGAAATAAATAGATACCCCCACAAAGCCAGGCCCAATCATAAATAAGGTGAATAACAATTTACATCCAGGGAAGAGAAATCTCCCTGAGAATTCCCTTCTTTTTCCTTTCCAGGTAAAAATGAATCACCCGTGATGTCTGCTGTTAGAAGTTCTAATCCAGATGCTGGCCTCTGAACTTATACTACTCAGACCATTAACAGTTTTCTTAATCAAGTCTAGACTTACAAATCTTGACAATATAAATCATCCTCCCTCCATTTTTAGTTAAGGATAAATGAATGCTAAAATTTTGCAATTCTATGATTTTTTTTAAACGGCGTCCACTGTGGTTGAGCGAATTTGTGTTTATTTATTGATGGATGGTTGGTTTTAACCCACAGAGACCAATCAGTGATGCCCACATATGTATGGGTATGGAAGTCATACACTGGAGCATGAGAAACCCACCATTGACCACATCACCCGCCAAAAGTGACCCTTCCTCATTCAACAGCCATTAACTGCCAACAGTTCCTCAGCTAGAGACATAGTCTCAATGCCATATACTGGAATTTTTACCTGGCTTGTACAAGTCTTAGTTGCTTAATTCTTTAGGATTCCAAGTGTCCGGGTGCTAGAAGACCAGGTGCAAGCTCGCTAAAAAGTTCATGTTCCCAGAGGGTTGGGAGTTACTGGATATTTAACCAATGTACGAGTCTCCTTCAAGAGACCAGGGAGCTCTGTGGACCACTGACCATGATGATGCCCAAGATTAAGTTTTTGTGCTTCCCCTGAATGTTTCAGAGACAAGAATCATTTCTCTACACTTCTACCACTCACCATATCTTTGCCTTAAAAGATTAGAGAATTTTAGAGCCAAAGTGACACAGAATTTAAGGTTAATGAAGTCCGTCTTGACATTTTTTTAAAAATTAGTTTACCTTTTCACACAGGAGTAACTAGTGCTGGTCAGATGTCAAACATTTTTGTGGCCATAAAGGCAGCTTAATTTTTATTTTCTTCTCCTGACAGGAGAGTGATTTCTTTTGTTTGTTTCTAAGGCCATTTATCAAGATTGTCTCAGAAATATAATCAGAAATACAAAACACATAAAGATGCTGTGGGAAAGGACTATTTACTTTCATTTTTACCTAATACAGAAACCACACAAACACAGAAGCCCAGACAGAGAAGGGAAAACACAAACAGAAGCAGAAAAATGAGAGCTCACCCTGTCAACGGAGGCAATTAGAAATTCATAAGACTACCATTCTCAGATTAGATTGAAATGCATATTCTAGTTTACAGGTTCTGCAGGGTGGGGTGGCAGGGAGGGCTCTGCCACTCAAAAAGGATTTATACAAAGTTGAGTGGTAAGCTGCACTACTCCCAGTGTTATTTAATCATGGTCAGGGCTATGAGGAAAGCCGAGGCATAAAGCTAAATTATACTCTGTGCTTAAACAATGAGGGAAAGGCTGAGCCCTGTGAAGTGCATTGTGGGTGTAGTTAAGTTGGAAAAGTGTCCTGAAAGATCAGGTGTTTTAATCAGACCAGTATCTGTCTTCAGGTTCCATCTGATCCTGAAGAGGAGTTTTGTTTGGCATTGAATGATGAAGACTGAGACAAGGATTATTTCCCAACACTCATACCCTTACATTTTGCTCTCTCTTGACTATATTTGTGTCTTCCAAGATTAGAGAACTTCACAGTATGAAGTGACACACGTTTCAAGATTAATATTATGTTATTAAAGTCTTTTGAGTTTCTAAAATGGAAATGGTCATAAATTTCTTCTAAGTTTGCTAAGTCTATATGGAGTGTATCTATATGCCAATTAACTTTTATGAACCATCAAAGGGAGGGGTCTTATCTACTTATTTTCCCAACAAATTTATAGAAAATGATTTCGAATAACAGAAGAAGCTTTTGTAATGAGCAAGCTAGTCCCAGAAGAATGGTAAGGTACATAGAATAGATCCCATCTGGGTTTTTTCTAATTTTAATTTAGGTCATCATGAGCAGTGAAGGCTAACAACAAGAAAAGACCCCATTTAGAGACGTTCTCTTTTTGATTGTGTCTTTGAGGAGAGCTCTGAAGGACGTCAAATGAATCCATTTTCTCACAGTCTTGGAATGTAATCAAAGTGGAAAATGACACAATTATCTTTTCCTGTATCAGTGAATAGGAGTATAGTTTGTGAAGACATTAAATTAAATCTATCCTGTGGGGAGTTTGAACCTTAGTTTATCAATTGTCCTGTTCTGATAGGAGAGGAAATGAATCCTTAATGTTTCAGAATAGTTGAAGGAAAGTGTTCTGAACCTTACCACACAGACATAGTGAGTCCAGATTTATGAATACCTAAAGAACTAAGATTCTATTGTTTTTATATTCCCTTCACCTGAAAATATATTTTATTATGAAATAGTCAATTATTTAAATCATTTTTAAACCTATTTGTTGTGTGGTCATGAACTCATACATATGCACATATGGGTGTTAAGAGGTGTGTAGGGGGTCACAAAGCAGCTTGAATTAATCTATTGTCTTATTGCACTATGTGGGTCAAGGGATAAAACTCAATTCACAGAGCTTTGAGGCAAGAGCCTTAACCACTGAGACATTTTTCTGGCTCTGACAATAAATTCTTAAGTAGATTTTTTTTAAATCAGCGATTAATTTGATATTCAGAGACTACAGTGGCTTCTGACCAGAGTAATACGGGTGTAAGTTAATGCATTTGAAAACGCAAGAGGAAGTTCTGTTTATCACAATATGGATTATAATTGCAAGAAATCAGAAGTGGTTCATTCATGGTTGCTAGATGATACTGGGAAAGTCCAGCCCCCTTTAGCCATCTTAATTTCATTACTAAAAGAAGAATGTAAGAATGGACTAAAATGGAGGCTTGAAGACAATTTTGCCAGTATTTGAAAGAAAATCTTTTCAGCTCTATGCAGGATGAGGATGGGAAAAAAGAAAGAAAAATAAGGCAGGTCTCTTGATTAAGCTGGCATGGGGATGAGCCTTGTGGCTATAAATCTCAGGGTTGGGGTGGGACATTAGGGAAAGAGCAAGGAAGTCCTAAGTATTGAGGAAAGCATGCTTAGAACAGAGATAGATGCAAATAAGAAAAGAAAATGTATGCTTCTGAATTGTAGTGGAGAACAGTTAATCCAGCACTGAACTTTCAGTGGGTCACAGGAGGCTCACATCTGCCCAAGAGCTCTGGATTCATGAATGAAAGACAGAAAGACAGAGAGAGAGAGAGAGAGAGAGAGAGAGAGAG
>NW_021604622.1:21938071-21951916 GCF_004785775.1 Grammomys surdaster
AGGGAGAGGGAGGGAGAGGGAGAGAGGGAGAGAGGGAGAGAGGGAGGGAGGGAGAGAGGGAGGGAGGGAGAGAGGGAGAGAGGGAGAGAGGGAGAGAAGGGATAGAGAGATTAATTTTTAATAAGGCTTACTAGCTCAGTGGTTGGGCACTTCCTGAACCTCCTTGCAGCTAGCACACACTCCCCTCCTGTAATCCTTAGTTAATATCTTTTAAATCCATATTTTATCTTTTCTGCTCCAGATCAGTCAGGGAAGTGACCCCTGTGGCCACTTGATTCTTCCATGTGGGTGGAACTTTGAGTTTAATCACCATCATGATGATTCCTTCTGTCTGTCTTCTTCCTCCTCAAAATCTAAAAGTCCTATCTCTGTCTCCCTGCCCAGCGATTGATTGTATGGCAATTTCTTATTATCAATCAAAGCCAGCTGAGCGCAGGGACCCTCAGCGTCTGGAAGTGCAGCTTTTAAGAGCAGAATTAAGTCAAAGCATTAGAACCAATCCCCAACACTGAATAATTCAGAATAGTGGACAAACTTAGCAAGCTCCATGACTATTATACGGTAAGCTATGGCACTGAGTGTGGAAAAAATTCTGGAAAGGAAAAGTTCATTGTCTGACTAAGGGCACTGCTATTCTTCCCATGTCTTCAGCATGGATTTAGTTGAGAACACTTTTCTATGTGTGGTCCCATCCTTCCTGAGCTTCCTGAGGTGTGGTTCCTTGGCCAGGTCACGAACCTGGCTAACTGGATTAATTCACTCTTAAGGTACTAGCAATGACAAATTTCCACCTAGAGGTAAATGTTGTTCTTTCCCGTAAGAGCACTGTGGCAGTTAGTATGAGGGTCAGGGATGCTGAAGAGGTGTGAAGAGGACAGTGGAGGATATATTCTAAGATTCTAGGCTCTGAGGTCCTTGCCTTCTTGATGTCTAAGTTCTTGTGTGCTCATGACCTCGTGCCCCTACCCTATGTAATACAGCAAAAGTAGCAAATACATTTGAACCATGCGGTTGGGTATACTTGAAAAGTAAAAAAGAGGAAGAGGGTGATGTAATTTTATTTAAAAAAAATATCCAATCTAAGCCGGTGGGATTATAGGATATGCATGGTGGATCTGATATTCTCATCTACTTAGAAACTTGCCAAGTGAATACTGGATTTTACGTCGGGTGCCATCTGGACCTACTAGTGGTAGATCACTATTATCTTAGGAAACTCTTATACTAGGTCTCAATTGACTTGCCTTAAAATAGCGAAATGGAGCAAAGCTCAACGTTAGTATACCAAAACATTGACCATTCTGCAATATACACATAATTCAAATCTTCAGGTACATCCTCAGTAGCTACACATTTAAATTATCAGTTAAAAATGGAAACTGGAAAACATCAAAATTAAAATTTAGATGAAACATTTGTGCAAAGGGTAAGTGTTGGTTAGAGAGAACATGTGTGTTTGTGCGTGTGTATGTGTGTGTGGGGGGATGTGAGGGTGCACCTGCTCTTGAATGTGTGTACGTGTCTATGGACACGTGAGCACCACCTGTGTGTGTGTGTTTATCCACAGATTCACAAAGGCCATGGTGTACATTTAGAGGGTAGAGGTCAACCTTGAGTGTCAATATTCTCCTACCTTTGTTTAAGACACTGTCTCTTTATTAGTTTGTTGTTTAAAACACTGTTCCTGTTGGCCAAAGTGTTTCTGATAATTTCCCCTAATCTTCTCATTTCACAACTGGAGTGCCAGCATGATCCCAGGACACGATGCCTTTGCCGTCTGGAAAGGCTCAGATATCTACACACCTTGTATTTGGTATGGAATGATTGATGCCAGAGGATGGAATGGGTTGACATTAAGAAGCCAATTTTGAGCCATGTTCTGAAAACCCAGGTCCTTGAGGTCCCACTGCACACACACTCATTTGCTTTCTGATTTTTCTTTCCATCCCTGCATAAAACCCCACTGGGAACTCCCAGTCACATCTCCTGCCAGTGTTTGCTAGTGACTTAATAGGGATTAACTCCTCAGAACAAAAATGAGCCCTGTTTGTTTTGAAAGAGAGGCTAAGCCTAGCTGGCAACTGGATGTTGAATAAAGGTCTTGTGGGATGAGGACAAAAAAATGAAGAGCTTGTTTGTGAAGCTACTATGGGGAGCTGGGGATTCAGAACTCCAGGTGGTCCTAAGAAGCAGCTGAAATTGTCTGCTCTGCAGGGTTCCTCTTGTGGAAGGGACCAGTGTATGCCACACTGAAGTGCAGAGCACCAGCTGACCTTTGCAGGAGAAATGCCAGCCTTTGCAAAGGCCATGGAGAACATCGAACATTACATTGATTGCAAGACCCATCATAATCAAGGAAGGCTGAGACCATGGTGACCAGCACTCCATAGGAGGGCTAGGTATGATGAAATTGAGTTTGATTTCCCTAATGCGGTGTGCCAAGCTTTGCAGCATGCCAGCTTGCTCTTCTTTGTTCTTCTATGTCTTAGTTTCTCAGCCATAAAATAGGGATAAATACTCTTCAAGACCTTGCAACCTTGATAGTGAGGGCTCGTTGTGTACAGTATGAAGATAAATAAAGCTTATATAGTTTTTACAGCTGTTAAAATAAGAATAGGTAAAGGGAAGCATGGAAGCGCAGGATGTTGAATTTAAAAGCAGATCCCAAGCATCTGAGCTACATGGAAGGCGTTGTTTATTCAAATTCTAAAACCATCTTATAGCAGAAAACTATATTTTCATTTTTATGGCCAGAAGCCTTTGTCTAACAGAGTGCTCAGTGATAAAACTGGAACTTCTCTTCAGCAGAAAATTAGACTCCACATTTTTACTGATTTACTCCAGCATGTAGCTGAGGGAAAGAATCAGAGATGATGAATGGAATTCTAACTGAATGTCTTGTGGCACCTCCCCTCTAAAAATATTAGATTTAAGGCTGGAGAGATGGCTCAGTGGTTAAGAGTACTGACTGATCTTCCAGAAGTCCTGAGTTCAATTCCCAGCAATGACATGGTGGCTCACAAGCATCTCTAGTGGGATCTGTTGCCCTCTTCTAGTGTGTCTGAAGACAGTTACAGTGTACTCATATAAAAAAATTTTTTAAAAAATATATTAAATTTGAATACTCAGGTAAATGAGCAGAGCAAGGGAAAAAAATCATCCTGTTTGACATGATCTTTGTCCCCAAAGACAAACATGGTATGTATTCTCTTTTATGTGGATATCAGATTTTAGGCCTTTGATAGGCATGACACTATCTCAAAACCCATAGATGTTAGATACAGAGTAAGGGACTGAGGGAAAGGGAAGAAACTCGTGAAATAGGGGAAATATAGTTCTGAAAAGAGAAGAAGGGAGAGACTGGAATGAGAGGACTAAAGATAAGTGGGTAAGGAAGAGGAGTCCGAGGCAAAGACCATCAGGACGGATGACGAAAACTAAAGGCCCTCTGAGGGGTAGTATGGAAACTTGCTACAGTAGAAGATTCTTAATATGCTTATATACATGAAAGGAATCTAAGTGGAATTCACCAAATAAAGGAGAGACAAAGCCCCAGCTATACTTCTTTCACCACACAGTGAGACTTCTACTGGCAAAAATGAGGTACATCTATTTGAGTTGTTAGCCAAAGAGACCACACAGGAAGCCCCAAGCTACTCAGGCTGTTGCTAAAGAGCTGTTTGCATTCTACAAACTGACAGTAAGGTCCTATTGCTGAAGGCAACACCTCCACAACTCACTGAACAAGGAGGCATTCTACAAAACCCAGAGCTCTTCTTAATAATCTCAAGGTTAAGAAAAATAAGGAATCTGTGGAACTTTGACAGCTCCTTGTAGCTTGAGATGATATGATAGAGAACTGACAAATGGCTCATCAAATACATGTGCCTGACAACCCAGTCTAACCCACAGAATCCACTTGGTGGGAGAAGCAAACTGACTTCCACAAATTATCTTCTGACCTCCACACATGTACTTGGCTTCCCACCATGACACACAAATCAATAAATGTAGTTAAACTTTCAGAAAGAAGGCAGGGAAAATGGGAGAAATCATGAACTTACTGTGTAATAAGAGTATTGGAAACTCAGTAGCAGAAGGTATATAGTTTATTGTAAGAGTGTCTTAGGGTTTTACTTCTGTGAACAGATGTCATGACCAAGGCAACATTATAAGGACAATATTTAATTGGGGCTGGCTTACAGGCTCAGAGGTGCAGTCTATTATCATCAAGGCAAGCATGGCAGCATCCATGCAGGCATGATGCAGAAAAGCTGAAGAGTTCTACATCTTCATCTGAAGACTGCTAGTGGAAGACAGGCAGCTAGGGTGAGAGTCTTAAGCACAGTGACACACCTATTCCAACAGGGCCACATCTCCTAACAGTGCCACTCCCTGGGCCAAGTATATACAAACCGTCACAAAGACCATAGAAAGTTAGGCAGCAGCTTAGAGGAAAAGCAAAAATGGTAGGTATACCTGAAGTGCATCCCCTTCACGTTGATACCTAATTGCCTGAGTTCTTCAGAGATGTTCAAACCTTCCATAATGTTGCATCTTCCTATCTGCATTCCCTACCTTATTGGTTTAGGACACAAAGTCTTTTTCAATACTTGTGCTGGGGCTGGAGATTCCCTTCTCTCCTGGAGTCACATAGAGACTGCATGTATCTTCTCAACAGTAGGACAACCAACGGTGCCTAGAAAAGCAGATACCGACTGCCAACTGATGAGCTATAAATGTACCTGATCCTGAAAAGGGACCATGATGGTTTATCTCTCAACTAGTAGGTTGAATGTGGAATTTTTACTTAGGCAACACAAATTATGTGAAAGCTAAAGAAAGTGAGATAAAATATAGGGTTTTCTAACAAAAACTAATATTCAGTAATCTAATAAATGAACCACTATGACATTCAGAGAACAAAATGGAGTGAGATCTATGGAAGGCTCTATTTGCTGTATCATCGTATGGCATGTTTATCAAGGGGCAGATGTATAGTCCTTGCATTCCAGAGCTTTACAAAATGGAGGAAATGGAGGTGAGACACAATGGAATCTCCCTGGAAATATGGGGAGATGCCCAGTGACCTAACAATTGACAAGTTGAGGTGACGGTAAGATTCATGGGGTAAGGGACATTCATTTACGATGGGTGTGTTAGAGGTTAACTTACAATGACTTGTACTACTCTCTTGTAACACTCCAGTGTTTGAGAAGGAACCTGTTCAGTACATGTAGTCCCTGTGAGATATTCACATGTATGAAGTCTACCCTGTATGTAGATTTCCTGTGCTGGAGCATCAGATAATTTAGAAAGTATTCAAGTTTTGTTTTTGAGCCTGTCGCTTGTTCTGAAAACCCAACTTTCATGTATGATGATTACTGTTGTACTTCCAAGTTTTAATTTTCTAATTGAGAAAAAGAGGATAAAGGTATCCCCGGTCTTCTGTAGCTTTCATTCAGGTAACGTGGGAGGATGAATGGGTGGAGCATACGTCCTTGGTGATCGATACAGAGATCTACTGGGATTCGATAAGATTGCTGCTGAAGAAACTGACTTGAACAAAACCTCTAAAAGCTCAATTCTTTTACACTGTGATGTAATTGGATGATAGTTTTTCTTTGTTTCTGTCTGTCTCTCTGCCTCTATCTCTGTCTCCATATCTGTCCCTGTCTATCCATATCTGTCTATCTTCTCCATCATCTATGTCTCCTTTGTTTCTTTGACTTTCTCCATCTACCCAAGTTCTAAATTTAACAGCAATTTGTATACTATTTGAGTAGACCTTTTATAGGAAAAAGACAAACTAATAAAAGGGGGTCATGTTGTTTTCTGGATATGACCAAGAATATCTAGGAATGTAGATATAGTGTCTTTTCATGATACTCTCCGGCTCTTTGGGTATGCGTGCAAGTGTGTGCCATTGCATGTAACTGGGAATATGATGATGTTAGAGGTTGTATGACGATCACTCCTGAACATGGGATCCTCCACACTCCACTATTAACCTTTTCAAAGTTTCCAGATTTGGAATTAAGTGTCCCCCCGAGAAGTTATTATGAAATAGCAAAGTCTTTGACCTATTCCTGTTAAATCTTCTCTTCCCTTTTCCTGAAGCCTGTGGGCTGCTCTGACACTTTGCCAGTTTCTACAAAGGTTATAGGGACAACAGAGCACAGAGCTGTAATGGAAAGTCAGGCCTCCTCTTCTTTGGCGCTCACAGAGCAATCCTTTTTTTAATTAATCCCCCCATGGGCTGCTTAGCCTTTGGAGTGACTCTGGCAGCATCAAGCCTTTTCAGAATGCTTTTGGAACAGCCTCTTATGAGGGAATGCTAATCTGCCTTTTGAAAATTTCCTTTGATATGTATATTTTTAGAAAAAAATCTGAATAAGAAGATGAAGGAAGTGAATAAAATTGAATTAAGTTTGAATGTATATCTCTTGTGATAAAAATAGAGGGTTGTTTAACCCAGGAAAACAATGATCAAGACACATTTTCTAGCTCCATACACAACATGGAGTTGAGATGCTGAAGAGGCAATTTCTCAGTTCATCTACTGGGAAACAGAGACAGGTTGAAGCAATAAATTTTTTTGGAATACTTATCTGGTGCATCCTGGGTCATATTCCACTATTTTTCATCCTTCATCTTTGCTGTAGTTTCCAATTGCAGGTAATTTTATGTGATGCCAGTTGGCCTTGCTTATGGTTGACTGCAGAGCTTTCTATCTCTTTTCCAACAGTCAACCTGTGCTCCCATTTTCTCTTCCTCTTTTGGAAACAAGGTCTTACTATGTGGCTGAGACGCTGAAGTCACTCTTCTTCTGTCTCAGCCTCCTGCATGCTGATTATAGGCATATGTCAACATGTCTGTCCCAATATTTTACAGTCATAAGTCCCAGTGCCTACAAATATACTTTTACTTTGAAATACGGCTTTAGCAAATGGTCAACTTAAGGTGCATGAGCTTTTATCCAGTGTGTCAAATATCCTTACATGTAAGGTCAATTTGGTTATAGAGACACGCACAGAAGGAACTGACACGGGAAGAAAGCAATCTGCAAGCTGAGGCTAACAGGAGCCTGGGGGAGGCTGGAATAGACGCTTTATATCCCTCAGGGAGGAACAATTTTACTGTCACTTGGATCCACGTTTCTAGGTTTCAGAACTATCAGGCCATACTAACAGGCAGACTCTTGCTAATGTCACCCAATTTGCTGTAGCTTGTTATAGTAGCCCTAGAAAACAAATATGCTACCTTAACATAAGAGGCAGGCATTATGTATTTTTCTGGTTCTTCCACTGGAATGTAAACTATACATGAACAGGAACCTGTTTGGTCTCTGTCACTGTACCTACAACAGTGCCTGGGATCAAGTGGGCTCAGTACCATTCATAGCTATGAAATGAATGGTTATTGTTGGGCTCAGGGTAGCAACCAGCATATATAGCACTGATTGAGACAAGGCCTTCCTGGGTAATCTAGGATGCCATCTTTGATTTATCCCAGAAAATGACCAACAATCAACAAATGATATATCTCACATGATTCGTGCAGTGTTCTCTGACCTGTGCATTATATCTGTTAACTAGAATTATTCCGTGACTCTTACATAATCAAAGTAGGCTTTTAACCATTTGAATCAGCCAGGATGTAAAGTGAATGTGAAATACCCTTAGTTAGTTAGTACATTGTGTCTAGTAAGCATGGAACTTACGCTTAGAAAATACTTGGTGAGGTTTTATTTTAGTTCTTTTTCATTCTCATGAAAAAATGCAAAAACAGTAGTGACTTAAGGAAGCATCCCACCTGTCGCCTGGGGGTCAGAAGTTTGGGGGGTCAGGAATCTAGGGGTTAGGAATCTTGAGGTCAGGAATCTGAAGTTGTCTAGGCTAAAGTGGTTGGAAACATTGTGTTCGCTTCGGAGGCTGAGCGGAGGTTATTGCCCAGCTTTGAGAAGCTCTCTGTATTTTGTGTTTTCTGGTCTGTTTTCTTCTTCCAAGACACCAGAGGCCAGTCCATCCCTCCTCAGGCTGTGGGTCAAATTATAACATTCATTTTTTCTGCCTCCATTTCCAGCTCAGGAGGACTGTGACTACACAGGGTCCACCTGGATAATACTCTGATTTTACTGGTTGATAATTAGCAAATTCGACTCCGTTTATAAACTTCCTTTTCCCTTGTTAAATAATACAATTTATTTACAAGTTCCAGAAACTAGGGCATGGATTTCTTTTTCTTTTTTTCTTTTTTTCTTTTGGATATGGGATTATTCTATCACCTGTGGGGTAACAGAAACCAATTGTTATTGTCACTGTCTCTGGCTTCAGTGGTGTGGACTTTGTATGTTGGTTCTTTTTCCATGGATCTTTTTTGTTGGGTGTTCCCATGTGTCTCAATACCCGATAATCTCACATTCAAAATCATAACTCTGGGTTATAAATTCAGAATGTAGTTTCAAACTACTGCTAATAATGGGTTTTCAGATTATCTATCTACTCTCTCTATTCTGTAAGATATCAATAAACACCAAGAATAAAGGGGTTTATGGTCACATCACATTGGGAATGCAAATTATGCAAAAAGGATGCCACCATTTATGCCTGGAGACTTCCACGGAGCTTTGTCAATGATGACATTGGGTCTACACTCTCTCAGTGGTTCTGGCCACAGAAAGCTTCTAACTGCAGAGCATTTTACAAGACTAATGTGGGATACACTGAGAGACAGTCTCTGACAGAAATAGGGTGTTACGACAAGTCAGGAGCCTTTCTGGAAGGCTGCATCCACAGGGAATCGGCTTCTAGAATTCTCAACATTTTCCTATACTGACACTTTCCTTTCAAAGGGGAGTCATGGTTGGGGACAGAAATGATTTTGTTACTCAGAAATCTTCATAATAAAAAGATATAGAAAAGTGGCTTAGCATCACTTTAGTTCACATTCTAGGCTAAACTTGCCACATGTCCCTTCTCTCTCCGCAGTTTACCCTGAGGGGAATGTTCCCCAATGTCTTCCTAAGCGTATAAGTTGACATCCCATCCCTTTCCCCATCCTCAGGGTGACTGCAGCAAGAGTGAATATCTTTACATTTATTTAGAAGTTTAAGTAAAGCCATTAGTGTGTGTGCTAATAAGACACAATTGGTGTGTCTATAATGAGGATATTTGCATGTGTTCATACACAGAGGAAAGACCACATGAAGACCCAGAGACAAGGTAGCATCTGCAAGTCCAGAAGAGATGAGATACAGGAGCAACTGCCTTGCTGGTATCGTCATCTCAGAAAATACACTTCTCCTTTTAGAGTCCCATGGTCTCTGGTCTTCTTTCACACCTGTCTTAAGAAACTATGACAAGTTCCTTAGCTTTTCAAAGCTACTTTCCTTTATAATTTTTCTCATATCTAGGTCTTTGCCAAGTTAGATTTTTAGCACTTTTTATTTTTTTGAAACTTCATAGAAGATTAAATATATTTTAATGATATCAGTGCCCCTACCTTCTCTAACTCCTTCTAGGTTCCGGCCCCCAGCACCCCTTTTCCTATCTTCATATTTACTGTTTTCTGTTAACCAGTATTGACTAAGAACCATTAGTTAAGTGGAAAATGGTGGATAAAGCCCATGATGTTCAAAGCACCTCTTTATGCTTCTTGGAGCTGGAGAGCAAGTAGGTACCTTGGAAGAGTGTTAAGTGCCTGAAGTATATCAGGATACATTCTCTGCACCCCACCCCACCTCATACAGTTTTTAAACTAATGAGTTCATTTACATTATAAAATACAATTTCCACAGTATCACAACTCCACTCTGAACTAAAGATGAAATAACAGTGAGGACAGAAGCAAAATGGAGACTTTTCACTTGCAGATTAATGAGGAAAAGTCTCGCCACAGAGTATCAGGTGAGACATCTGCTAGTCTTCCTGAGACACGCTGCAGGATGTGAGTTATCTTTTAGGAAGCGCTTGTTTGGAACAAGGTAGGTATGCTATTAACTAAGGAAGCAGAATGATTGGCAAAGATAAAGAAAACCCTCCCTGTGGTTTCTTTGAAACATTGACTTGGCAGGAAGTTCAGTAGAAATGAAAGCTTATCCAGATGACCATGAATGATTTCTGTTGTTTGGTCTTAGCCAAACTGGATGGTTACCTTGCTGAGGTCATAAAACCAGATAAGTTGACTGTTGGTGTAATGCCTTGAGGCTTGACTGCATCACGTGAGGGTAGCGTTACCCCTATGAAATCTATACCTTGAGTGTATTCAGAAGTGCCTTCACTTTTTTATGGGAGTCTCGCTTGTTTCTTTTAGAATCATTTACAGGTCATGTGTGTGCTTCACACAGGATGATGTCAGTGATAATGCAAACCCAGACAAAACAGAAATGCTATGGCCACAAGTATTCAAGAGAAAACTCTAGCAGTTCATGTTAAGTAATAGTGAAAAGTTTACTCTGCTGTTGTAATCCAACTCATGTTTCTTTTTTAAATATGAAAGTATTTTTAAAAATGTATCTATTCATTATTATTAGTATATATATGTGCATGTGTGTATATGTTTGTGTATGTGTATGTATATATGAGTGACTGTGGCATTTGTGTGTCTATGTGACTGTGTTTATGTGCATGTGTATCCATATATGCATGCACATGTGTTATTATATCTGTGTATTTATTGAATGTGTGTGATACACATGAGCAAATGTGTTTATGCATCTGTACATTTGTGAATGAGTTGGTGTGTGTGTGTGTGTGTGTGTGTGTGTGTGATATCTGTGTGTGTATCAGTGTATAGCAGTGTTATGATGTACATTCGGAGGTCAAAGGACAACTTTTAGATTTGATTCTCTCCTTTCATTGATTCTCCATATTAATCTCTGGAGAAGCACAGGTAATTATGCCTGAGTGGCGAGAGATTTTCCTGCTCTGAGCTATCTCCCTGCCGCAAACTACCTCCTTCATAAAAACAAAAATCAGCCATCTTAGAAAGCACTGCGAGAATATCTTAATATAATTAAACATTGAAAACTGATTTTGGATATGGTTGAAACTAAACTATTTTTTTGGAATCTTCTGGAAGGTTTTGTGTTTCTGAGTAGGGCAATATGTGGGGATTGTTCATGAAATATTTAAGGATCTTACTTTCTTGAATCGTAACCTTTACAGAGCCTAAACTGCTCAGCTAAGTCTTCAGGAGGATTCAAAAAAATAGGTCAATTGTTGCACAGACCCTGTGGTGAGAAGCCTGGAACCCAGGAGGCAATGTGAGCAGCCCCCTGGGGACAGAATTTTGTAGTAGCTACCCAGTGCAGCCGTAAGACGTGAAAACGACTGGATGGCTTATAAAATGAAACACCACAGAAAACGAATGGACCCCAAAGTAATACTTATGTCTGCTGGGTGGCTGGGATAAATTACACTACACAGATTGGCTTCTGAAGAGCCCATCTTCTCTGGTGATAGAATGCGAAGTGCATGAGGAGACTATACCTCTCATTTTAGCTGTCTCATCTCTGTTTTGGGTCCTGCAATATAAATATGCAGAGCCTGGTTTTAGGATCCAGAGGGAAACCTAAAACATACCAATTGCAGCTGAGTTTGCTGTTTTCATCACAGGGACAAGAGTGAGTTTTAAGTTGTATTTCTCCTTGGGCCCTCAGGGCAGGCTCCACATTTCTGTCACGGAATCATGTTGATACACGCTGATACATCATGATATGTCATGACACATGATACATGTTGATACAGTTAATACGTCATGTTGATACAGATTGATACGAAATGTTTCAATTATTTACTTTTTAAAGTAATTTTCTTACTTCATTTACATATTAATTTGCCATCTCGGCTGTGTCCTTTGAGCATCCTCTCTGTGGCCTCTGCTTCCTGTGTGATGGAAATTGGTGTGAAACAGTGTGTCTTTGTTTCCTCTGTGTGCTGTGTTGTATACAGTCCAATATCAGGAGGGAATGAATGGTACTTAGATATTCAAGGATACCATAGCCCTGTCTTCAAACCTACTGTTTTCTTTACATTTACTCAACTCTACAGTAAATTTTCCCTTTTTAAAAAAAAAATCCGGTAAATTATCAGATAATTAGTATCTTACACCTTTTCTTCAGGCCAAATATTTTCTGTGACAGTTGCTTTACTCTGATACAATAGCATAAAGCAACCACAGATGCTACGCTAGTGAATGACCCAGGCTCTGCATCAATAAAATATTTTCCCAAAATCATGAAACTGAGTTGATGTAGCTGTGAGCCACAGTGTGTAGAGTATATTATAGTTAGTCTCAATTCTGCAAATTTTGACACTATCCATGCGTGCGCATGCGCGTGCATGCATACATGTACAGGCACACACATATGTAATTTTTCTCTTTGATATTTGTGTTTGGAAACTAACATGACTCTCAGTTTGAAAATTTCGAAACCAGATCTGACGCCCCTCCCCAAGGCAGTCTTCAGACTTCCTCGAGTTCTTAGGTCAGTAAATACCCCTTTCAAATCTATTCTAAACCTCCTTCTTGTCTTTATTTCTGTGTTCCCTAACCCTAACAGCCAATCCTTCATATATTCATTGGCGGCATATTTAAGATATACTCCAAAATCCACTGTTTCCCACAGACTGTTCCAACTGCTATATTTCAGAAAAGTCTTACCTGGACTGTTGAGTAGCCTGTTAGGGACCATCTGTCTTCTACCCATAACCCAACCCTCAGCCAGGGATACCCTGTGAGTAACTCTCCACCACCCATGTAGTAATCCCCAGAATCTTGTTCATGGTTCTTAGTGGCCAGGTGGCATGTTTTCCTGGCCTCTGGAGAACATTATCTACCCTTCCCTTCTGCCTGTCACTCTGTCCTTACTACACCTTCACAGATGCTCTTTATTTAAAAAAAATTATTGGTTATTTTATTTATGTACATTTCAAATGTTGTCCCCTTTCCCAGTCTCCTCCCACACACCTAGAAACTTCCTATCCTGCCCCTCCCCTGCTTCTATGAGGGTGCTCACTCATCTCCCACCTCACCACCCTAGCATTCCTCTACACTGGGGCATCAAGCCTTCACAGGACCAATTGATTCCTCCCATTGATGTCTGACAAGGCCATCCTCTGCTAAATATGCACCTGGAGCCATAGGTCCCTCCATATGTATTCCTTGGTTGGTGGTTTAGTCCCTGGGAGCTTTGAAAGGTCTTGTTGGTTGATATTGTTGTTCTTCCTATGGGGTTGCAAACTCCTTCAGTTCCTTCAGTCCTTCCCCTAACTCTTCCACTGGGGTCCTTGTGCTCAGTCCATTGGCTTCCAGCATCTGCATCTCATGGTTGCTTTTAACTCAGGACCACACACTTGGTTTTTCCCCCCCGCGGTGAGACTTAGCTCTTGGGATGATCACATGTGTTTCTCTCACTGCATCAGGGAATTCTTCCCTGACATTCCACACTGGGAAAAATAGTATCTTCCTCACACTCTCTCTCATCTTATTCTACTGTAGCTCATTTAGGAGGCGTGGTGTTTGCTGCTTGATACTAGAATGCATGTGTGCCTGCATACTGTTTACATCCTCTGCTAGAGTGCAAACTTTGTGGGTTGGAGACCTTCCCACTTGTTGACAGGGTATAGCAGGTAGCATACAGTTAGACTGTCCAAATAAATTAGTGGGTGAACAAGGAAAAACAAAACAAAACAAAACAAAATAAAACAAAATAAAACAGAAAACAGAACAAAAGACCACTTTAGACCTGGTACAAAATTCAGGGAAGTGAGCAGCCAAAGAGAATTGGGTAGAGGAGAGAGAGAGAGAGAGAGAGAGAGAGAGAGAGAGAGAGAGAGAGAG
>NW_021604622.1:21952316-22003227 GCF_004785775.1 Grammomys surdaster
GAGAGAGAGAGAGAGAGGGAGAACATTGACAGGAGACTATGGAAATGCCTTATTTTTGTTTTTCTCAATTTCAGTTGCTAGAATGATCTTTTCAGAGAAACCGAAATCTTAATTAAGTCCTCAGGAGCCGCGGCTGTGTCGGCGCGGAGACATAAAGGCAATTGGAAAACTAGTATTTCACTCTGCTTTCCTCATCAGAATTAATATTTGGGGTCCGGAGTATGATTAATTTTTAGCGAAGTAAACAGTTTCACTGAGAGGTACTTTTGTGAAGTCTGGTAATTGAGTTGCAATTTCCCCTGCCAGACAGGAGCGATGAGATTAGTGACATTTATACTGGTCAGCCCTTCCTGTTGGGAACACACTAGGCGGGCATAGCCTGAAGGGGCCTTCATAGCTCCTCGGTGCTATGGAGCTAGTGAGAGCGGGTTCTTTTCTTTTAATGACTTATTCTCTCCCGGGAAGAAGCGATTGTTTTTGATTGTTCTGACAACTTCTTCATGCTGGAAACCGAGAAATGAAACAAAACAAGACAGGTGGAAACGAGACTAGCGAAATGCTTAATAAGAAGACTCAGCCGTCGTTCCTTCCTCTGCTGGTTAAGAACTGTAATTTAATCACGATTTTCTTTTGTAAAGTGCACGCCCGAAGCAGATTTTTTCCTCAAACTTAAATTTCCAGATGCTTTTAGGCTGTGCACATTTCCATTTCAGCCCCGTGAAAACAGCGAGCGGGGTGGGAAGTTATCCCTGGTTTACTGGGATGTGTTTTTCCCCTTTCCTTGCTGACGGTATCCGGTATCCGTCCTCATCTGTATGAAAACTCAAAAGGAGTTAACTAAAGACTCACCTCATACTGATAAAGTGCTGCATAATGACTCCAGAAGTAGGCCTGTAATCAGAACAATGCATTTTCCACAATAATCATAGGTACTTTCTGTAATTTCAGGAACTGTTTGTGGCAGGTACTCACAGTCAGACTTAGCGAGTCCAAGGTATTCATGTTGAAGACGAGGTATGAGGATTATACCATAAAGGGGGACCTAAAATTTACTTCTGATTTGCTTAAAGGTTGTGCAAATACTTCATTTTTAGTCTTTGGAAAATCATATGACTCTTCTGAATAAGTGATGCCAGCTCTCATGCTTGCGAGAGAGACCACAAACTTAACCTCTCATGTCAGAAAGTTATTTGTCTGCCATTGGAAAATATGTTTATGCCCGATACACTGAAACTTCAGATGAACTATGTTTTGACACTGTGATTTTTTTCTGCCCAATCTGACATTTATTAATTTAAAAATAATATTTAAAGATTTTATTCAGCACTTCTGAATTCATTGCCATGTACTAAGCTGTGGCCCTTCAAAGCTGCACATAGAAGCTCTCACTCTGGAAATGACTGTTTGAATAAGTGGGGCAGACAACTATGGTTACAAATGAAGTCATAATGGTAGGCTTTTGTCTACTTGCACTGGGCCTCATCAGAAGAAACCACACCAGTGCTCACAGCACACACTCTTTTCCTCTTACCCTCTATCCCCTGCTCCTCCCCCTCTCCCTCCCCCTCCCTCTGTACCCCCCTCCTTGTGAGGATATACAAGAATGACACTAACCTGCCAGTCAAGAGTAGAAGTCTCATCAATTCTCTTGGCAATTTGATCTTGGGATTTTAGCTGATTTGAGATTTGGGATTAAATCCAAATTGTGAGAAACTAAATCTCTGATATTTCATCACCCATTCTCTGGTGTTTTCTCAGGGCTGCCTTGACCAACTAATATAGTCGTTTGGTCACAGGTCAAATGTAAAATACAGACAAACATGAATGTTCAGAAAGCAATTGGATCACTTGACCACTTAGCAAAACAATATCAATACATTCTCACCTAGGGCATATGGTTTCCCCATTCATGAATTTTGGCCATGCCAACATAACCAGGTATGTGTATCCTCCCCAATCTCACTTCCAATCAAGAGAACGCTTGGTTAGTCCTATAAACACCAATGCCACTATTATACCAATAAACAATTTTTGCCTGGTAGGTTGTAATTGTAGCATGCAGGGTTCAGCATCGGATAGGTCCAACGATACCTTTTCTCCTTCAGTAGCCTGCATAGCATCCTTCAGCACCATGAAAGCTAACCATCAGGGGGAATTTCTTTGAAAGTTCATGCTTAATATTATGTCCTACAACCTGCAGCATTGTCTTCAGATTTGTTGTGTCCTCAACTGTGGTCAGAGAAGTTTCTCGTTGCAGAGTCTAAACTATTATGAGTGCTCTGTAAATGAGGCATCTATATTGTCTTCCCTACATTAAGGCTCAGAAGAGGGAGCAGAAAGAATGTAAGAGAGAGTGTATGAGGGTTAGTCGTGTGAAACGCTGGTCCTTTGGCATGACATGGTGTTTGCAAACATGAATTCAATACAGTTGTGTTTTCCTGTACAAGATCAAAACGGGTAAAAGTGGAGGAGTTGCTGCTAATGTTCAGCCCACAGCTGGGAAACAATTGGAAGTCAGTGGTTGCTCAGTGAGAACGAGCGACTCTCTTTGGGGGTGGGTGGTCATTATGAGGTTGTCCATGTCCCAGTGGCTGAACCCACACACATGTATACATAGAGACCAGTAATTGGACTCAGTGGATTATAAGATAAAAGTAAGTATTGACTTGGAAGGGAGATGTGGTACGGAGCAGGAAAAGTTGGAAGGAGAAAGTAGGGACTGAGATGACCAAGATATATGTTTGATGTTTTGAAAGAATAAAAGAAAAGTATGATGAGAAAAATATGAGTGTTTTCTGCCTCTCGGGGTCTGATCCTGTAGACTTAGTACACAATGGGTTACTGATCCTGTAGACTTAGTGCTCATTGGGTTACTGATACTGTAGACTTTGTTCACATTGAGTTACTGATGCTGTAGACTGAATACACATTTGGTTACCGATACTGTAGACTTAATACGCATTGGATTAAATTGGATATGATTCATGTGAAATGTTTATTTCAGATTTCAGTATTTTTCACATTTTGTCATGTCTACATAAGAACTCATTAGAAGAACACCCCAAATGTGAAGCCCCCCAATCTGAAATTCTTGACAATATCAGAGTTTACACCTTTAAATGTGGAATATCAGTTTGTGATTTTGGTATTTCAGAAATAATATGTATATGTTTTGAACCCTGAAACAGTCAAACTCTTTCTTTATGTTGTCTTTCAAACTAAAATATTTTGAAGTGAATTCCATGGAGTGTTTTCTACTTCTCAAGATGTTGAAATGCATTTGATTTGTGACACATGGGCCACAGATACCATGATCTGTCTGTCTGGGTTTCCTGGGACTGAAGACATTCTGTTTTATGAAACTTTTGGTGGTAATAACAGGATTCTCAGTGTGATGGTCTATGCTTATAGTTCCAGCACTTAGGATTGAGAAAGAAGGATTATGAATTCGAGGTGGGCTTGCATTATGCCAAGAAGAATTTGTCTCTGTCAATCAATAAACCAATCAATTAATGTAAAACTCTCTCCAGAAGAACTGGTATATATAGTAACTTTTAGTATAGCTTTGTGATCTAGTTACCATGACCACTAGAAAATCAAGTACTAGCCCTTTCCTTGAAGAAATGGAATTTTCAGTAAGGATTTTCAGATCACATCTTGTCAAAGTTAAGCAACAACACTGGTAATTTTAGCCAATACATTTTAATAGAATGGATTGTAAATTAGACATAAGAAATTGCTGGCTAAGGAAATGAAAAGACTTTAAGAAAAAATAGTATAAAATGGTTGTTACTATTATGGCTTAAGAGTTAAGAGTTGGGATTGGAATTATTACAATTTAGTTGATTAGGATGCTTAAAGAAAATGTAACATTTTCCTGAGATTTAGACTCCCCAGCACATATTCAGGTTGATTGTTATGTCTCTCAGGACAATGAGGTGAGTTATACAAGTGTTTTTAAGACTTTAAAATGGCACAAATTGCCATTACTATAACTAAGTACTTTTCTGAAGTGACTGAGTAACTGGTAGTAGAAAAGACTCAGCTGTGAGATCACTGCCACTCTACAACTGAAGTCCCACAGTACCATCTAGACTTTGATTTTAGAAGAAAATCTTTCCACTATGTTCATTATTGAGCCTGATGTAAGACCTGTGGTCTTGTATTGCGTGCCTTTAATTGTGTTAGAGATCATGTCTTCTGTATCTAACTATAGATTACTCATTTGAGAGAACTCAACTAACTGAGCCCCAGCAAATCCGAGCTTGGTTTACAGCATCCCATTGCAGCATCATAGAACGGGACAGAACAAGACAGGAGAGAACATGACAGGACAGGACAGGAAAGAACAGAATGGAATAAAGTAAATTTGTTAGATTACTGTTGAGACAGTAGTTTCATAGTAAGTAATCCTGGGTGAGAGTTATAAAAGAGGAATGGGGAAAAGCCTTAAATGGTTCTAGGTAGTAAAAATTATAATCAGTATCATGTATCAATTATCTATCATGAAGTCTGTGATTCTTATTCCAAGACTTAGGTATTGATAGCCAAGTGACAGATTAGTGCTCAGACTCAAATGAAACACATCTATAGCATTCCTCCCTAAGGCTGGGGAACTATCATGGGAGAGGATGTGAAAAAAAGCCTAAGAATGAAAGTTTGGGAGTCTACCTGGGACACAGCCTGCAGAGGTCTGGAGGAGCCTTGTGGGACTCTAAAAGCATCCTGCTTCTCCATGGAAACCTTCAGAGGCCCCAAGACTAACCTGCTTAGAACCCACCTCCACCAATCCTATCCCAGTTGGATCCACACGGGACAAAGCCTGCAGACATGAGTTACATATGGCACCCTGAGCTCCATTGTCTAGTTCTGAGCTCTTTAGTTTCAAGAAGCCTTGTGGGAATCCAAGAACATTCTGTTTTTCCCTGGAAAACTTTGGGGGTCCCAAAACTAACCAGCTTGGAATCCTGTTTTCAAATCTTTTCCTAGCTGGGTCCTCCTGGGACACAGCTTAAAAAGGTACATTGAATGCAGTCCCCTGAGCTCCATTGTTTATCTCTAGTTTGCTCTTCAGGGTTGAGGACTCTTGCAGAACCCCAAGAGACTCCTTTTTCCCTATGGAGGCCTAAGGAGATCCCAAGAATTACCAGCCACATATAATATTTAATATATAACATAATATATTATGTATATATTATATATATATATATATATATATCTCACAGCTCACAATTTTTAAACTTATCCTTATCTATTTTATTAAATGCTATTTTGACATAATTTTTTGAGACAGATTCTCACTATGTAGACCAGGCTGGTCTCAAAATTCAGAGAGATCTGCCTTGCTCTGCCCCTCAAGAGCTGCAATTAAGATGCATGCTATTATGCTTGGCTTCTGATATAAATTTTTGTTGGATTACATATCTCTTGTTTATAGATACTACACTATATTTATGCTTTAGATTTAAGCTGCTACACTTTTGCTGTTTCTTTATTCTTTATAAATATCTATGTGGTTAGTATATTTATTAATGAGTTTGTATGCTTGATTTTTTTCTTTAAATCAAATTTCTAGAAGTTAAAGTAGTAGAAATTTTGTAGGTTTTGATGTATATTCATAAATTGCCAATATTATATTGGAGAATAATATTGATTTAACATTTCTCCTTGTACTACATAATTATTTGCTTTCTCACACTATCAGAAAAAAAAAGTGCACACATGATACACTGAATGTGAGACTGGTAAGCTGAGCTATAAGAACCATGTATGCCTCTACCTATACTTTTCTTTTGTACACCAGCTTTTCACATTTTGCCAGTTTCCTACAGGTATATTCATTTCTTTCTATGTCAGAGTATATTTGTCTTAGGAGTAATGACACACTATGTGTTAATTTATGGCAGCCCAATTTCCTCCTAGCGTGTGCTTTTCAGATTTTGCTTTGGAAGGCATTGCTGAATACATTTGGAGTTTTCACATGAGGAAAACCTATCAGTCTTTTATTTTAGGCACCACTCTTCCTGTTTATGTGCTTGGAAATGGTCTCTCCACTCTTAGAAAGATATTTATCTGAAACAACACATAAAACATTGTTTTGCAGTGTTGCTATTTTTAGTGATATTATTCTGAAACTGTGTGACTGTAAACAAGGTGGAGAAAGAGGAGGAGAGTGAGAGGGAGAGAGAAGGGAGAGAGAGAGAGGGAGAAAGGCAGGAGAGGATGAGTGATAGCTGCTAGTCATTTGCCTGGCACATAGTTACAATATGACTTGTCTGTCTATCTGTCTGTCTGTCTGTCTGACTGCCTGTCTGTCTGTATCTGTCTCTGTCTCTCCATTCCTTACTTCCCTCTTCTTTTCTTGCTTCTTCTTTCTTTGTTTTTCTCCAGTAACTAAAAGTAGCAAGATTGATGAGCAGAACATTCAGTTAAGTCAAAGTGACTGTCCTTTGTAAGAATGGTAAGCCTGTCTTAGGTCAGTCTGACAAGAATACCTTCCTTACCCATTGTGGAATATGCATTATCAAAAGCAATGTACTTATCTCTTAGGTTGATAAGGCACTGTGCAGAATATTACCTGTCCTTGGCTTGCCAGCCTGATAAATTAATAACTCTCTCTGGGTGTCCATTTTCAGGTTCAAGCCATGTACTTTGGCTGTTAACATGCTGAGGTTGTTAAAGACAAGCTTTAACAAGATGGGCAGGAATAAAAGTATTCCCAGGACAAAAAAGGGCTAACATGATCATGCTATATATGCCATTCTTGAAGCTTGACCAAAATAGAAATATTGACCTCAGGCAATGGGTAATTTTCTCAGCAGTATCTGCTGCATCATCACTCAGCATGATGCTCAGCAGAGCAGCATTCTTTAAATTCATAATCTCACTATGCAAAGTTAAAACATTCAGAGAATTGTTAGAATTATACCAAATATACTGCAAGTGTCTTTAAACTTTTTCTTAATTATAATGACTCTGCTGTAAATTTTAGAACTAACAGGAATCTGATGATATTTGGCATGACACTTGAGATGGCTCCTTACTCTTAAACTCTGAGCCTCCTTCCAATAATTTGAATAGGATAAAGAGCATCAATCCTTTGGTCCAAATGCCTATCTAAATCCTCTTGTATATTCAACACATTAGTAACATTTTTTTTTTGCTAAATGATTAACAAAAATAGCTGTCTTAACTTCTTATGTCAAAGCAATTGCAGAAGCAGTGGTGTTAGCAATTAATGTAATTAAAACTTTTATACCATCAATAATCAGGCCCACTACCCTCTTGCTTCTGCTTAAAGCCTAACTTAATTCTTCCAGTACTTGTTCCCATACTTCCAGTACTTTTCAGTCTTGTTTATGAAATAAAGAAGGGGGAGAGGCAGAGAGCTTTGGGGGCTGCTTGGCAAGAATCTGATATGGGCCAAGGACAAGGAAATGGGCTACTTGGCAGGAATAGGACATTGGCCAAGGACAAGGAAGTGGGCTTCAGGCAGGAATCTGACAATAGGCTAGAACAAAGAAGTAATTTCAGGCAGGAACAAAGTAGACTTCAGATGTAAAAATGACTTCGGGCTAAGACAGGGAAGTAGGCTCAGATACTTTGGTCATCCTGATAAGCCCTTAGAAACAGTGAGCACGGGAGTGTTCATGGAATTTCATTTATTGCCTTGCTTGTTCTTTGACTATTTGAATCTACTGTATTGCTAGTTCCTCAACCTAGAACTGACCTTATACTTGTGTGCAATTAAAATGGCATAAAAGCAAAAAGGAGGAGGGGGGATGAGATCAGGGGTTTCTAGGGAGGAGAAATGGGAAAAGGGGATGACATCTGAAATATAAATAAATAAAATATCCAATAAAAACAAGAACTGTAAGAATATATGGCATCAATTTGAATGCTGTGGCTGCCAGAGGCTGGCCTCTTGGGTAACTTTGATTGTCATGATGAGGGGTTGCTATTTGGGATTCTCATAGCATCTGTGACTGCTTCCTACATGGGTGGGTCTTGGAGTGGAGCATGGAGATTGTCAGTGTGGGAGGTATTCAGTGTTTATACTGGAAGGCTTGTTAGAGAGAGAAAGTTGTTCTTTAGTGCTTTCTATGTTTTCAAAGGTCCATCCTCTTGGATGTTCTTGAGCGGACAAACAAAACACAGACTCACATGACTCAATCATGATAACTGCGATTTATTGAGACTCTAGTTAAAGTATGAAAATTATTCTATCAAACAGAAGGAGCTAGGTTTTCTCAGTACTCTAGAATCTGAATCCTGAGGCAGGCACTGTGCCCCCAGGTTTCAAGTCAAGTCTTGAAAGCTTCAAGATAAATTAGCCTTGGTTTTGGTACTGGGTGGTTAGAGATTTTTGTGTTGTGGAGGTTGTTTTTAGGACTGTACACATAGTCAGTAAAGAAAACCAGAGCTGGGGACCAGAACAACATACAGAAAGTATATATATCATGCTTAATTCGCATTATATAGCTGAGGACTTTGGAAAGTGTTTAGCTGAAAGCTGCACACTGTGAGATCAAGTGATGTTGTTTGATGTTGAAATAAGGCTATCTTTATTTACATGCTATTATGTTTAAAGATAAAGAACAGCTGAAGACTAGACAGCATCAACTGAAGGGGAACAGAAGGGGATAGAGTGACTGCCATTCTTCATACAGTAAATTGATACCAAGCACGAGAAATGTTTTTCATGTTATTGAGCCAGAGCACAGGTCTTTCTGAAGTTAAGAGTATGTGTGGGTTGGTCTGGTTCATAAGCAGACTTCTTGGGGAGGGATAAATTCACTTTAGGAAGAGAAATTTTTCTTCACAGATGTGACTGGTGTTGATTCCTTTGTGAATAAGGGGTATTTTACCTGAGGATTCATCCCTACACCTAGTGGTGGGTCTTTTGGCATCTAATCTAGTTTTTGCTCTGATAAGAACCAGGACAAGGGTAGTAGTAAGAATTGAGACAGCAAGTAAATGACTAAAGATTTGCCTGACACCAGTGGGTAGGCACAGACATTTCTTTATAAGGAGTGGTAACTGAAAAGAGAAAGATGACATATTTAACTATGTAATTTATCACACACAATGACGTGAGACAGGTGGAGAGGCTATGATTGGCAGAGACCATAAGTCCTCAAAGAACACATACACACACAAACACACACACACACAGACACACACACAGACACACACACAGACACACATCTGAACACCTTTGTTAATAATTTACGTTCTTTCTTTTTATGCCTTCATTCTTTTATGCATCCCAAAGTCGCCATTGTACTCTCTGACCTTTCCTCATGGTGCTGATGACTAGAATGTTGGAAAATTCTATAATGTCACTACTTACAGACATTTAAATTGAAATGTGGGCTGCATGTTATAACATCACTATCATATGATATGAGCCTCCAATTATTTGAGTAACATAGAACATAGGAGTCAGTGTTGAACTGCCCTCCATTTTATGATCTTATAAATGGAAATAATTCCTAGTTGTGTCTCTGGAAAACTTCTGACTCTCTTGTAAAATTGTCATTTTTAACTTCCCATGCTTTAATGTCCCCAGCTCTCACTGCGGAGCAGTATAAATTACTTTTTAGACTTATTTATCTTGAGGGCACCAGATAACACTGGATCCCTGAAACTGAGATGCAAGTTTCAGTGTCATATTTTGGTAGCCTTCCTAGTGACTTAAAGAGGCTTGCTGGCTTGAATTTCCTTGAACTAAAGCCTTACCATTCAAAGTGTATGACCGCAAGCAGCTAGGTTAAGGTAGCCATTCAAACTCTCACCATGTCCCAGTCTCTGTACAACTCAATATGCTTCAATAGAGTTAGGATGGCATACACAAGCCTTACTTTAGCTGTATGGTGTTTTATCTACAGGTTTATTGTAGTAAAGCCATATTATTAAAATTTAATTATGATGACAAGGCAAAGTCTGTGATTTAGATCAGTGATGTGGACTTCATGTAGGTATCATTACAGAGCCCAATAGGAATCCGAACTATTATGCTGCTAACCTTATCCTGCTGTCAGAGCCTACACAAAACAAACCAAAGTGAAACAAAACCAAAACAAAATGACCCTCCCAAACCATCATTAAGTCCACGTGTGTGATGAAGTTTTAAAAGACTAAAGATCCAACTGAATACATTTGAATTAGCAACATCTCACTTCCATCACTGTGAGTTGAGCATCACAAAGAATGCACCAGGAAAGCCACTGGAGCTCATTTTTAGCTTGTTCTGAAGCTTTGGGAAACCACACAGCAGAGGAATAGTCTGACTTCTCAGTAAGAGAGAGTTAATGGGAATATATCACTGGATTTGAGATTGTGATGTGTGATTTAGAAAGTTGATTTACAACCCACTTCAAACTCCAAAGTAATTGGGAATGTCCAGATTCAAGTGTGCCTAAAGCCAGTCTTTACTTTCCCAATTCCCTTTGAGGAGAAGGGGTTTGGACTCACTCTCTGTAGTGGAGTAGTGTATCAGGGAACTGAGTGTTGGAATGACAGGATGTCACAGCATTTTACTAAGAGGTAGCCGCATCACACTGGTGATTACTGCCTGTGCACTGGACCACCAGCTGCCTGATCCTACTTGCCCTTGGGGGTTGGAGGTGAGGTGTTGTGGAATCAATCACACAGACGCTGGGAGCAGGTGAGAAATGCTGCAGCAAGCTCCTCTAAACGCTGCTGCAAGCTCCTTTAATACCCTCCACTCGCACCCCATTTGTCCCACGAAAGCATCTCTTCTAAACAGCAGTTCCTGATTGGCTGGCATCGTCTGTGTCAGCAATCTCAGGTCTCTCAATTAGGTCCTCCTGCAGGAGATGCCTTTGAGACTGTGTGGCCTCCAACATTTATGCAGAAGCAGCCATGCTTTTCCTCCAAAAGGTGATTATTATTAAGTAAGCATGATAACATAATTTCTCCATGGTTTGGCCAAATCAAATACACAATTAAATCAACCAAGAGAGCCAGCCTTGACTTCTTGGGTTTCTGCAGAGAGTGTGTGTGGTCCTGACATACAACTTGCTCTGTTACACAGCCTGACTGTAGTTTCTTTTCTCCCAGGAGCAGAACAGATAGACAGGCCAGGGAAAATGGGGGTGATAATGTGCAGTATAAGAAGCCATCGGATAATAAAGGAACGCTTCTTCCTAGCCTGGCGCATGTAGCCTCATCCTCTCTGTGGCCTCTGCTTTAGTTCCAGTAAAACACAATGCTGTTCTGTTTGTGTGTAATCCACAACGTTTGTATACTATTCCTGAATCAGCTCTCAGACTAAGTGACCAGAAGTCAACCACATATTTTTTTATAATGCCTCTCAGCAAAAACGCAATTTTTGTTAAAAAAATATTAGTATAATTTAGTGTCAATATCCTAAGACAGAACAATATGGCTAAAAACTAACTAGTGGTTGTTCTTTGCTATTGCTACTGTCTTTGGTAAGGTCTTATTAGACATTTAGAAGCTGTTCCCCTGCTGATGTACAACTGTTGTCTGAATTTGTCAGTTGTGTTCTGATGGCTCAGTATTAAACATGTTTCATTTTCTTTGCTGTCTGGCCTCTAGGTGGGGACAGTGTCCTAAAACTCTGAGTAGCATGGTTAGCATGTTAGGATGCCTGGGCTGGGCTCTAGGACCTGGTGGGGAGGTAGAGCCATGGGGAAAATATTCTATTCTTTCCTATTCTGGAGCTCACCAGAGGACTGCTCCAAATGTCTGCCTCCTTCTGGTTTCTCTCCCTCATTTTATTCACCTCCTCACTAGAATAATGTAGGGTGGCAGACACACTTTCATTTCAAATGTCCCTTGATCTTTCAGCTGTGTTTCATTTTAGAATTTCTGCCATGGATCAATTTTCTCTACTTTAAATTGTTTTTTGAGATCTATTCTTACTAAAATCTATGGAACATCTGACAATATTCAACATTCCATTCTTTTTCCTTCCCCCTTCCCTCTAAGCTAAAACTCCCTTGTTCTAGCCTGAGTGCCTCTAAATCACAGGATCGCAGACTGGTAGAGAATTTTAACCCATTTTTATGTATGTATAGTTCTTTTAGTTTTGAAAATAAGACTCTCTGCATATGGATTTCTGATGCATCTAAAAAGTGGGAAATAGAGTTTAGATGTGACGTTTGAGAGCCTGGACTCCATGAATGCCAAATCCATGGATTTCAGGATTCATTTCATATTCCAGTTCTGTACCTGCAAAATGGGACCAAAGCAGAACACCAGCCTTACCGTCTAATTGGGATGAAAGAAAAAGAACATCCACTTGAAGCCTTAAGGCAGTGATTAGTGAGAGTACCCATCCGAGCATCCATAAACACATGTGTGTTGATGCCGTTAGTCCTAGATGCTGTGGTAGAAATCACTAAATGAGACAAGGGTGTGTGTCTGCAAAATGATGTAATGACGCTCATGAAGAAAGCAGCGGAGGGAATAGGCTGGGTCAGAATTCTCCAGATAAACAGCCTTGTGTCTGTGTGTGTGTTTACACAAGTTATGTACACACACTATTGTTTTTCTATTGGATATTTTATTTATTTACATTTCAGATGTTATCCCCTTCCCCCGTTTCCCCTCCATAATCCCCCTATCCCATCCCTCCTCCTCCTTTTTACTTTTATACCATTTTAATTACATGCAAGTAGTAAGGTCAGCAAAGAAGTACACACACTATTTTAGGGAATAGTAAACACTGTAGCGTTTTAGTGGCTATTAAGTTTGAGATCTGTGGAGCACATTGAAAACTCAGGCAGGAATCAGTGTTGCAACTTGAGGAAATCAGAGGCTGGAGGATTGAGAGCTTGCGAATTCAGACAGCTGTGGCTACTTAGCAAACCCTGCCTCAAAAACAAAACAACAAAAACAAGAAAGAAAGAAAAAAAGAAAGAAAGAAAGAAAGAAAGAAAGAAAGGAAGGAAGGAAGGAAGGAAGGAAGGAAGGAAGAAGCTTTCAGCTGATTAGATTATCCTCACATGAGTCATCTGTAATCCTTATTTATTGCCAAATGTAGCTATTAATCACATGTTACATGTGAGGAAGGTGCTTTATCCTTATGTAGTCATATGTGTAGGCCTCTGATAAGGTGGCAAATTAAGAAACATCAAAGGGATGGAATAGGGAACTTACTGATACACTGAGTGCAGACAAAATCGAAGCCTATGCAAAGGCCCAGAGATTAGAACATCTGAAAGCTCAATAATCACCTTCTGCAGGGATCTTAGCTGTCAGACTTTGACACATTTCACATGATATCGTCAGTTATGTGTTTTCCATGATTTTTTTTTATATGTCACATCATTCAGTTCTTTACAGGGTATTAGCAAAAGTGCCACCTGAAAGGATAAAGTAATGACATTCAGTCATTCCTGAGGTCAAAATCATACAGTGGCGCCAAGCACTGTCTCCTTTCTTTGGATCTCTCAACAATAGTTTTATTATGCCCTGGAATCCTGGCTTAGCAGTAACTATACAATTTGGTTGCCTATAATTTTTAACGGAAAAAATGAATCCCAACCTATGTTTCATTTTGTATCATTTTAAAGTTGGTGAATCTGGAGAGGAATCATCTATAAATTCACAAAATACCCACAGGGCCTCCCCCCCAACACATACACATGATCCTTCTGTCTTTCTAAGATGGTCTTTTGTGTGGTCTTATGTAACTTTCTGTGTTTTTGAAAAAATAAAACAAGTCTTCGCGTGGCCTATTTGTGTCTCGATTACAAGCATACTTCAGATTTCTGTGTGTGTCCCCACAGATAATGCTGGAGTCTGACTGTTAATGAAACTGTTTGTTTTCTCCTTTTCTCCAAAGTTCTTGAAACTGTATTTAGCTTGATTGCCTATGAAGTATAACAGCTCTATGGTCTGATGGACAGCTTACACTTAGAAATTCAGAAAGACTGACAAACAACAGCCCAAGCTCCTAAACTGGATCGTGGTTCTAATGCAAATGATATTTAGATTGCAGCCTCCTGTGGACTTGCAAAAGGCTGGAGCAAAAATCGTTCCTTGATTTTAGATATGATCTTGAATTTCCAGATGCACAACAATATTTCAGGATCTAAAGAGAAACTAAAGCAGAGTTGGTTTTCCCCTGTAAGAACTCACCCCTAGTATTACTGCTGGGGTTTGAAAAGGGAGTTCTTCTGATATTACTGAATTGGAACGATGCCTTCCTAGCTGTCCTTTTCCTGAACTTTTCTCAGACATGTGTATCAGAGCAGCTGCATCTCGAATCATGTGCAGTTTTTGATGTTGGCCATCTGATACTTTCACATTCAGAAGACACTAAGAACAGAACGCAGCTCACGTTCTTCTGTGGTGTATGACTGATATTTGCTGTGAGTAGACCCCCTCCTCTTTGAAAATTTATGTCTGATTAGTTTTAATCTCTACTTTTTTTTTTTTTTGGTTTTTCAAGACAGGGTTTCTCTGTGTAGCCCTGGCTGTCCTGGAACTCACTCTGTAGACCAGGCTGGCCTCGAACTCAGAAATCCGCCTGCCTCTGCCTCTCAAGTGCTGGGATTAAAGGTGTGCGCCACCACCACCCTGCTAATCTCGACTTTTTAAGACTTTTAAAGATTTACTTTTAGTATATGTGTATATATGTGTGTGTATATATATATATTCACATGTGTGTATGTGTGTGCGTGTGTGTGTGTGTGTGTGTGTGTGTGTGTGTACATGACTAGAGTGCCTTGTGGGCACTAGAAATAGCACTCAGGTCCTCTGTAAACCTGTGCTCTTGACAGCTGAGGCATCTGCTCCTCTCATGCTCCTGCCTCAGTCTCCCTCTCCCCCTCCTCAGTTGTATTCCCTCAGTGTTCTGCATTCTACATTCATGACACGTGTTCCATTACTCTGCCTATTCCTGTCCTTAAAACCCGATGTTTCCTTTCTCGAGCTCCTGTATAGTTTCCTGGCCTCAATCCCTCATATAAGCAACTTCAAATAGAGAATCCTCATATGAGAGAGAGCATGTGGTACCTCTCTTTCCAGCCTGAATTATCTTACTTGGTATAATATCCATTTTCCTGCAAATTACATGACTTCACTTTTCATGTTGACCAAACAAAGTTCCATCTGTTCATTGTTTATGAACTTCTAGTTTATTCACCACAACCAATTGATCTTCTGAGACTTCAGGTAAGACTGGATCCTATGACATCCTCCCTTCTGTGAGTTCCCAATTGCTTTCTGATTGTTCCAAACAGAATATCACCTCTTGATGATTCCTATCTGAAGGGTCATGCACACAGTCAAGGGTTCCAAATTCCTCAGCATCCAAAATAACCTGATGTGTGAAATAAATGCATTTTATGGTATTTCTCTAAATCTCACTAGAGCACCTGAACTATTCTCTATGCCAATGTCTGGTTAAATACTAGCATCACAACTTTGTTTATTTATTTATTTTTCTTTATCAGCCCCTCTTCTTAAGTGAAAGCTGTTATCTGGAGTGAGACCCAGAAGCCCGAATCATGTCCTCTAATTTAATATTTCCAGGGCAAGTCCTACCTCTTCATTTATCCAGGGCTCACAAATCCATATTTCTTTTCTCTCCTTTCTCTTAACTGTGACAAGAACGGCTCTTTTCGAACTCAGGCAGTAGCGAGCCAAGCCTCCTAAAGGAAATTATGGTGAGACTGAGGAGGAGAAGTTTGACAGTTATCAGCACTCAATGTGACAAGAGCATCCATCATGTCTGCATTTAGGCTCAGGGTCTAGGGAGAAAGGAAAAGCAATAAAGCAAACAGAAGCATGGAGGTTTGCCGGGTGAGTCAGTGAATATCGTGTTTGTTAACCTCTTGCTGAAACTGAGGGCTCTAGGTCTTGCCCTCCTATACCTGGGGCCATCATGAGATACTTTCCTGCACCGGAGGGACCTGCTAAACTCTGCTTCTGTCAGCTCCTCCTTTTGTATTGCTTTCATTTTGTTTTGTTTGCTTATTAAAAGCTCTTTACGAACTGCCTTACGAGGTAGGGAATTATTTTCAAGATTATAATAACTAAATATTATTTTATTGTGTTTTTTTTAAAACACAATGTAATTGTGCACTTTGGTAGTATTAATTAAGTTCATATTGGGGTTTAGCAGATCTCTAGAATTTTGCATTTTACAAAGTGAAGATTCAATACTCATTGAAGAAGTTCCCACCCACTTTTAGTAACCAGCATTCTGCTTCATGACTTTAGGTTCTTTATGTAATTGGAAATATATAGCGCTTGCCTTTTAGCAGCTAGATCTTTTTACTCAAAGGTTATCTGTGCAGTAGTAAATTGGAGGGCTTCTTTCACTTTTAAGGTTCAGTAACAGTGCATTATAAGTATGTACTATTGTTTCTTTCTCCATTTAACTTTCATTTCGCCTGTGGGCTACTTTCATATCTTATCTATTGTAAACAAAGCTGCAGCAAACTTTTTTTTTTCGTACAATTATATTTCAAATGTTTACAGTATGTAACAAAATGAAAGCAATACAACATTCATATTTAGAAAACTGACAAACATATTTCCACTCTGAATCTTATCTCTTAATCCTCTTTTATCCTCATCTAGAATTCCAATGATTCCCGATTCCCTGACGGTGAGTTTGCCCATATCATCCCCCTCTTATGTGAAACTTCCATCTGTTTCCTACCCATTCAAACCTTACACATTCCCCAAGGCCCAGAGCAGGTGCCAATTACTACGCAGACATTTTTGGATAAGTCTACAAGGTGGCAGGCACTTTGGCAAAGAATGATTATATTAATTCCCATGTAAGTAAACATATTTAGCATCAAAGTTCTAATCTCACCATTTCTGTGTCACAAGAGAAAGTTAATAAAACAAAGCTTAAAGTTTATTCAGTTAATTAAATGGGACTGCTTGAGAAAAGATTCCACATCTAACCTGGGACTAAACAATCACTTGAATGAGCTAAGTGTATTTAGCTCTAGAACAGTAGTTTTCAATAACTAGGTTGTAGACTCTTTGGGGGAGGGTGGAGTGAATCAAAGACATTTTCACAGGGGTTACAGATATTCTATATATCTGATACTCACATTTTTTATTCATATCAGTGGCAAAATTATAGTTATGAAGTAGCAACAAAATAATTTTATGGTTGGGGGTCACCACAACATGAAGACCAGTATTAAAGGGTCACAGCATTAGGAATGTTGAGAAGTACTGACCTAGACCTTCCCTACCTTGTAGGGTCTTGTACTCTTGCTTTGTGTTCTTGTGTACAGACCTAATCTAGCCAAGTATCCTTGAAACTAATGGAACATTATCTACATCTGTCACACCAAAAGTAAGGAACATTCTTCATTGGCATTTACTGCTAGAAAACAGGGTCAGGATCTGATTATATTTGCTGTGTTATTATCTCTCAGTATGGAAGGAACCACAATAGTTATTTGGCTAGCTTCTACTGAGAAGAATAATGTTAGCTCTGATTTCTTTTGATGGGGGGTGAGGAAGTGGTTACTAGACCTTGGTCATTTTGTTGTGTGTCAGAATGTATTTCCTTGATGATGTTGAACTTTTCTGTAAGTATTTCTCAGCTAATTGAGTTTCCTCTTTTGAGAATTCTGTTTACATTTTATTGGTTTATTTTTGATATATAGTTTTTTTAAATTTTTTAATATATTTTAGATATTAACCACCTATTGGATATAGTTGGCAAGACTCTTCCCATTCTTTAGACCATCATTTTCTCTGAAAAAAAAATGCTATTTTTCATCATACAGAAGTTTTTCAGTTTCATGTGGTGCAGTCTATTATTTATTTTTAGTGTCTTTGCAATTTGGAGCTCTGTTCAAAAAGTCTTTTACCGTGCCAAAATTTCAAGACTATTCTCCACTTTGCTTTTTATTAGATTCAGTGCATTTGGCCTTATGTTTGATGTATTTGATCCATTTGAAGTTGAATTTTTGTGTAGGTGATAAGTATGAATCTATTAGGATACTTCTAAATGAAGTCATCCAGTTTGACCAGAATCATTTGTTGAAGGTTGTGTCTTTTTCTTTTTTCAGTGTGTGTTTCTGCCTTCTTTATAAAAGAATCAGGTGTACATAGATGTGTGGACTTATTCATGAAGCTTCAGTTTTATCCCATTGATCAACATTTCTGTTTCATGTCAATACTTGACAGAAGAGTTCATCTCAGAAAGAGAGCACATCTATTTGCTGGCTAGTCCTTGAGGACAAAGTCAGGAATGCCCTTGCAGTATTCATTGGTTGTTCATTGTCACTGTTCCAGATACCTTCTAAGCAGGCATTTAACTCCACTAGATCCAGTATCTCCAGTTATGTAGAGAAAGGAGTTATAGGAGTGGGATGTAAATCCAGTGGATTGCCAAAAAACAAGGTTACACTTGCCTCCCACCTTACATCCAGGCATTTTCCTTACTGGAGCCATGAACCAGGTAAAAGGTTCCTATTCAATGTATCTACTGTACACATTCCATGCAGTTTGATGTCTGTGAGTAATTATTCCACTGTCATTTGTAACAGGCTACCCCCAAAAGTTTTCTTACACATCTGCTTCTACATCACCTTAGTTATCTTTCTATTGCTGTGATAAAACACCATTGTAAAAAAAAAGACTTTATCTGACTTAGGTTTCAGAGGGTTAGAGTACCCATTGTAGAGCAAAGGAACAACTGATCACTTATATTTGTATTCACTATCAAAAGGCAGAGAGAGAGAGAGAGAGAGAGAGAGAGAGAGAGAGAGAGAGAGAGAGAGAGAAGGAGGAGGAGGAGGAGGAGGAGGAGGAGGAGGAGGAGGAGAGGGGAACAGAGCACCCTAGAAATAGGTGTATTTTGGGACCTCAAAGTCCAGCCAGTGATACCTTCTCTAATAAGGCCAAGACTAATACGTTTCAAGCAGTTCCACTAACTGAAAGCCAAGTTTTCAAATATATGAACCCCTGGGGCACATTTTCATTCAAACCACCATATGCATGCTACAGTTTTAGGTGTCTTTGATTTGAGCTATCTTATTCCCAGTGCTTGGACTTGCCTTCTCTTTCTAGGAATCAAGGAGCTGGGGAAATGAGATGTTAATTCATGGGATAATCAAAAGGGAACCTGGAGTAATGACTGGGTTGATGTGAGTTGCAAGAGATGAGATATCAAGAAAACTTTTGTAATAGCAAGAGAAAGCTGTCTCAAGCAGAGCATAGGTCATCAGCTTGTAATCCATAATTTGCCTTCCAGTTGTTTGTTTCGCTGCTCCCAGACATCCTTTCTCTCAGTAACCCTTCTCCAAGATGAGGGTGATCCTTGGCACCATACATGAGATTTTTTTTTAATTGACAATCATTGTCTCCCAATGTTTTAACTAGGTCCTTTCTATGTATTCCTTTATTTATGATGCCTAATAAAAAAGAGATTAATTTTTGGAGACTAATTTTCATGTGATCATTTGCTTTTCTGTTACTGTTTTCAAGATGATTAGAAAATATTTAATTATGCTATGTCTAACATATATATATTATATATATATTTATATATATATATATATATATATATATATATATATATATATATAGAGAGAGAGAGAGAGAGAGAGAGAAGAGACAGAGACACACAGAGAGAGTGTGTGTATAATGTTTTGCAGATTATTATTCAATATATTACACGACTACTTTCTTTGTGTTTCTAATAGATCTTACATCATTTGGGATAGGACACAACTATGACTTATAAATGTGTCCATTGTCATATTTTAGGTTGGACATTTAGAAATCTGAGAGTATGTTGCAGTTTTTGTATGAATAATGGTATGGAATGAAAGCATATAGTAACTTAGGAAAGAGGTAATGTCTTCCTGAGTTTATAAAAAATGTGGAGAGTAATACTATTTAGTCATCATTTGGCCTCCAATATCAAGCACTTGTCTTTCTCTAAAAGCTAGACAGTCATGGTACACCAATATTTTGTCTAAGACAGGAACATTTGGAGTTATTTTATTTACCACTATTATGTATTGAAATATTGCCTTAATTCTTTACTATTGTGTTAAAATTTTATTCCTCAATGGTAATTTGACAGCATCTTCTATATTTTCACAGCAAATTCCTCAGCTCTATTGATAATGAGCAACATGTGACCCATATTATTTCATTAACTGTATCATCAACCAATTGGCTAAACATACTGGGACTAGTTAGAAAATGCCTATATAAATCAACTTGGCACTCTGTAATCCGAGGTTCCCTTTTTAGTACTGTGAACCAGCTTCCTCCTGGAGGCTCTATACCATCTCAATTCACATCATAAATTCCTGTTTCCAGTCCATAGAGTTTTAAGGTTCTATTGTGAACACCCAGATTTCTTTACTTATGGGAAAGTAGGAAAGGTTAAAATATAGTGGCTCAAGATTGGAGGAATGGCCAATCAAGGACTGGCCAAACCAAAGACCTATCCCATGTGAGAGAGCCAACCCCTGACACTAATTATAATACTCTGCTATGCTTGCAGACAAGAGCCTAGCATAATTGTCTTCTGTGAGACTTCATCCAGGAGTTGATGGAAACAAATGCCCACAGCCAAACATCACGTGGAGCTCCAGGAATCCTGTGGAAGAGTGGAGGATAGGATTGAGCAAGCCGGAGGGGTCAAGGACACCACAAGAAGACCTACAGAGTCAACTAACCTGGGACCATATCAGCTCACTGAGACTGAACCATGAACCAAAGAGCATGTAGGGGCTGTACCTAGGCCTCCTACACATTTGTAGCAGAAGTACAACTTGGTCTTCATATGGGTTCCTTAAAAATTGGAGCAGGGGCTGTTTCTGATTCTGTTGCCTGTCATTGGATCCCCTTCCCCTAATTGGACTGCCAGGTGCGGTTTCAGTGGGAGAGAATGTGCTTTGTTCTCCTGGCATTAGATGTCCCAGGGTAAGCTGATACCCAATGGGAGGAGGCTTTCCTTACTCTGAGATAAAGGGGAGAGGTTAATGGAAGGAGGGATTTGTCAGGGTGAGACAGGAAGGAGAGGAGGAGGATGGGCAGATATGATGATGCAAAGTGAATAAATTAATTAATGAATAAAATAAAATGAAAAAAGGTGTAGAAAGAAAGGAGGAGAGAGGGGGAGGGAGGGGCAGAAGGAGAAAAAAAGGAGAGGGAGAGAGAGAGAGAGAGAGAGAGAGAGGCCGGCCCATGGTAAAGATGCAATGAGAACTGATTGGTTAATATATAAAAAGTTTTCTATGTGCTTATAGCCATTGATTGATTATAAACTGAAGTTACAAGAGCACCTCTTTATATGCATTTTTCTGCCACTGGCATACTGCCTTTCATTTTTTTCTTATGATCTTACTAACTCCTCTCCTTCATCCCTATCCAATTAATTTTTGTCATTACATTGGAGATCCGCTTGCATAAAATTTATTTTTTTAATGACTTAGTAGATTAATTTGGAAGATGGGAGTATATTAAGTTTCCTGTTGAGTAGGTAGAAAATGAGGTCAGCAATGGGAGTCTAGCAAACTTGATTTTGTACTCTGTGAACTAAGATTGGCTTTATCATCCATGACCATGGACCCAGTCTTATTCACTTATCTGAATGGGTGTGAACCCCATCAGTTTCCTGGTTCTGGAGCATTGACTGTGTCAAACTGTCAAAAGTGTCTTGAAGGTCTGAATTCCTTTTCCATCGCAATGGCCTTTCTTTCCTTAGGCAGTCAGTTACTTAAATTATAGAGTTAGCAGTGACTTTTCAATTTTCAGAAGCTAATTGAATGTAGTTTCATGAGATATAGAACCTGGATGCGCTGGGGGAATCTCTAATTCTGCTGATACTTTGCAGTCAACACCAGGCACAGTCCTAGACCATTTTCTACAGAGACAACAAAGCAGAGGGAATTTGGTGAAGGATTACACTTTCCCTTCAAATTTCTGCATTTGGTCAATGCTAAAGCATGTCTGGATGTTCACTATGTGTGTCAAGGTTGATTTCAAGGTGTTAAGGATGATTTCAAGGTCTTTAGATAAAGAAGTTCTATGCAGCTGAGAGAAAGACTAAAAGACCTAGCAGTTGAAGGTGTCTTCCACTGACTTGGTGCCAAGTCTTTCAGGAAAGGAAATCTATTTGTTAATATGTTTCAAAATAAACTGTACCCTAGTTTATGCTACTGTGTAGAATAGTGGTTTTCAACCCTGTATTGTCCTGGATGACTCCATTTTCAAGCATTTGGCTGTACTTAGAGTGCAAATCCTGAGGCAGTATGGCTATTTTGTTTTTTCAGAGACAACCACTACTGGTTCAGTACAATCCCTGGTACAGATTGATAAGTAACTTCTTCATGTAAGTATATAAAAAAAGAGTTTCTTATGAACTGGTTCAAGTGAGCACATAATTATAACAAACTAAATCAGAAACAGTATTCCTATGAACTTACAAATCTTGGCTGACTCAAAGAATGGATACCTAAATTTGGTGTGTAGTGGCACCTACCAATCCACCACTTACTTAGCTACTATTTCTCTCTCTTTCTCATGGCTTCGTTCAACTCATTGCTGTTCATTTGGGAGTCTGGTCCTTTTCCTCCCTCCTTGTTGCTTTGAACCTACCCCTTCTTTGACCTCCTTTGCCATTGCAGGGTCATTTCCATGGCCTCTAAAAGGCCTTTGAATAGATACCTTTTCATATTGTCTAATCACTTTTTAGTTACTCAGTTTACATCCATGTTAGCTCTCTGCCTGCTCTCTGTAAGACTTCTCTGAACTCTGCAGCCTTTCAAGTCAATTTTTAGCCACTCTGTGACCTGCATAGTACCATATAAAGCATAATATATGATTAGAGAATTAACTCAGATTTAAATAAAAGAACTTAAAATTACTGTTTAGTAAAATACATTGACATTGTTTATTGCAGCTAATAATATCAATGAAACTTAAGAACACGCGGTTACCTACCAACTTTGACATTGTGGGAAGACGTCCATGTGTTTGTCTGTCACAACATAGCAATATCCATCTCAACATTAACCCCAGAACTCAGTCTACCTACTTCTATTATCCCAACTACTCTCCATTTTCATCTTTCCCAATCTGTGAATTATGTCATAATAGATTTAATAATAGGGAAACAAGTGACTCTTCCTAAATATGAACTCCATGGCCCCTCCTATACACCATCTCTATTTTCTGTTTAGTCTCCAGCAAAAATCCCAAAGGAGGAAATACTTGATTCCACATTCTATCCACAAAATAGGGATGTAATAGTAACATTCACAGAAAAAGGAAGAATGTATGGGCTGTAACTGCTGAGGTAGAGTAGAAAAAATATGGAGTGATCTTTCCAGGAACTTTCATCTGGATGAAAAGCACAGACCAAAATATTAGTGTATATGATTAGAATTTCTAGTCCATAAGGGCTGGTTTGTGTTTATTATTTTGGTTAGAATCAGAAGCAGATCATTGTGGCTTCATATTTGTTTGTTAGTGTGAGGATCGCTTGATCTACAGAACAGAAAATGGATCTGCAAGCATTTTCGAGAAATAATTTCAGTGTAGGTCTAGGGAATGTGTTGGGGAACAGGAGGAGGCTACATTGTCCATTTAGAACTTTGTGGTTTCTTCTCCAGCAAGAAATCAAGGATAAGCAATGCTGAATCACTCAAATGACATGTAATGGGGTCATGCTCAGCTTCTCCAGGATGTTTCTGTCTTTCTTCCTCTTTCATCCTGTTACAGCAAATGTTAATAAAGTTAAAGGATACATGGTAAACAAACAAACAAACAGATGGAAAACAAACAAAAAACTCACAATATGCACTGGATGAACTATCATTTAGATCTTCCACACCTCCAAAATAGCAACTTAAGATTTTAGATGTAGAATGCTCCCATTATATTTTCATTATTATTGAAGGAAGGAAAAGATAAATGCGTAATTTGGCGAGGTGATTGTATGCCACAATGAGGTCACAGAGCAGCATTCTTATGCACGTTCATATAAATTCACATGTGCTAAGTTTACTCCCTGTAGTTCATTATCTTGAAGTAATAGTGCATTCAAAAATAAATATTATTAAATGCTTAATATGTGGCAATACCTTGTATATGCTATTTACTGAATTAGTACAATATTATGTGGTAAGTACATTTTTATCTTCTTTCGTTTGTTTATCTATATTTTTTGAGCCAGGTCTTATACAGTCCAGACAGTTCTTGTACTCCCTAGTAAGTGAGTATGACCTTGAACTTCTGACCTTCTGGTCTCTATATTCTGAGTGCTGGTATTACATGTGTACACATGTATAGTGCCACAATTGGCTTATAGATAGCAGAGATAGAATCCAGGGCTCTGTGCATGATAGGCAAACACCCTACCTGCTGAACTATATCCCTAGTCCTTTGTGTCTTTTTTATATAAAGACATTAAGACTCAGATAAGTGATGTCATTGTTTAAGGTCACGTGGCAGGTGAATAGAAAAAGGACCACACTATTTTCTATATTTCTAGACACCAGAAATGCCCATTTTAACTTCTATGTTGTTGATTTCCCTATCTAAGAAGAGGATGGTACTCACCAGGAGTTGGTGTTTCATAAAGGAATAAAAAGAAGGAGACACTTGAGTGAAGATTCAAGAGATGTATAAGGAAGAAAGAGGGTTGGGGTTAGCCTTGATCAACTTTGTTAGTGTTCACACCATTTAGAGAAGAGATGCCTGGGGGTGAATTGAACAGGTGGATGCTTTGAATATGTTTATGCACCTGAATTTAGTATTAATTTAACATTTTGATTTTACATGTCACATAGCTTGGATTTTGAGACTATATTTAACATTTTAGTCTCCACTAAAAGCAATAAAGTTTGATACTTTTCAGAGAAGGTGGCACCGGCAGTAGAGAGCCTAATTTCAACAGTGATGGCATTTTTTGAGAAGTGATGCTTTTGACCTATGCTCATCCAAACTCAAATTATTCCATAATGGTTTCATGTTCTTGCTAAGGTGTCCATATTTCTCCTGAAAGCACTAGATAGTCATGATCTTTCTTGATTGATGGCTTGCCTTTTATCAGCCAGAAAAATGGAAGACAAGACGGATTGGAGCAAAGTTCATTCTCTAACTAGCTGGGAACTCCTGAGGTAAGAGCCTTCTGTGTTGAAGACTGATTAAAATTTTGTAAGTTTATCTACTTTGGAGAAACAAATTCTTAATATTTTCATGAAATGCCCTTGAATACATACCAAAATATTTTCCAATTGTAAGATAAACACCTATGTATATAAACATATTAACATAAATGAGATGAACACCTATGTATATAAATTCTTTGTGGAACATTTATAAAATGAAAATACTAAACTCTACCTTTTCTTTGATCATTTAAAAGTGTTTTGAATATTCTTACAATCTCCTCCAACTCCATTTTTAAACAAGCGTGAACAATCAAACACATGCATACACATTCACAAACATATGCATATGTACTCCCACACACATACACACACTCCCCCCCACACACTTCCTATTTTCTGATGAGTTAGATAGTCTTTAAGTTCTACGCATACCATAATCTGTAATATTTTAACTTTCTAATCTCTATCAGATCATAGCTTTCTTGTAGATGATCTGAAGATAGTCTGTACATAATCCTTGTAGTTTCTTTCTCTAAACTTTTAATCATTCTATACTCATCTATACACATATTTTATATGTGTATGTCTGCATATTTCTGTATGTGGAGATATACATGTAGGAGAATACATGTGGACACCAGAGGACATCCATTTTTCTCAAGTGTGACCCATCCTTTGTCTTTCTGCATGTTTTGAGCATGGCATGAGCTCTCACTAATCTGTAAGTTACTTGTTAGCTTAGGCTCCAGGCTAGTGAACCCCAGATTTTTGCTAGATCTCCCTTTTCTAACCACTCCATATATAAGCTCTGGACTTTCAGACTTAAGCTTTTGTGTTTACATGTGCAAGAACTTTACTGACTGAGCCATCTCCCCTGTTCTCCACACAACGCTTAGTGTATTTTGTTCTCTCAATGGGCACATGCTGTGCTGAGGCTTTTCATTGTTAATATTTCTTGAAATGTACTAAGTGTAATTTGTCTTACTGTTCCCTTCATCTGTGAAATTGGATATTCAAAATTCAATAGCAAAACTCATGAAGTCCTCCTTCTTAATAGCTGATCAGTATTCCATTGTGTAAATCAACCACATTTTCTGTATCCATTCCTCTGTTGTGAGACATCTGGGTTTTTCCCAGCTTCTGGGTATCACAAATAAGCTGCTATGAACATAGTGGACCATGTGCATCTGTGGCATGGTGGGGTATCTATTGGTTATATGCCCAAGAGTGGTATAGCTGGGTCTTCAGATAGATCTATTTTCAGTTTTCTGAGGAACCTTCAGACTGATTTCCAGAGTAATTGTACCAGTTTGCGATCCCATCAGCAGTGGTGGAGTTTGCCTCTTTCTCCACATCTTTGACAACATGTGATGTTGCCTAAGGTTTTGATCTTAGTCATTCAGATTGGTGTAAGGTGGAATCTAAGTGTCATTTTGATTTGCATTTCTCTGATGATGAAGGACTTTGAAAATTTCTTTAAGTGCTTCTCAGCAATTCGAGATTCCTCTGTTGTGAATTCTCTGTTTAGTTCTATATCCTATTTTTTTATTGTGTTGTTTGGTTTCTTGATGGTTAGCTTTTTGAGTTCTTTATATATTTTGGATATTAGCCCTCTACTGGATGTGGGGTTTGTGAAGATTTTTTCCCAATCTGTAGGTTGCTGATTTGTTCTATTGGTGATGTCCTTTGCCTTACAGAAGCTTTCCAGTTTCATGAGGTCCCAGTTATCAATTCTTGATCCTGGAGCATGAGCCACTGTAGTTCTGTTTAGGAAATATTCCCCTGTGCCAATAAGTTCAAGGCTTTTTCCCTCTTTCTCTTCTATTAGATTCAGTGTATCTGGTTTTATGTTGAGGTCCTTGATCCATTTGGACTTGAGCTTTGTGGAAGATGACAAACATGGATCTATTTTCATTTTTCTACATACAGACATCCAGTTAGACCAGCACCATTTATTGAAGATGCTTTCTTTTTTTCATTGTATATTTTTGGCATCCTTGTCAAAGAGCAAGTGTTGGTAAGAGTGTGGTTTGGCAGGCAAATAGATGGATCTAGGAAATACCATCCTGAGTGAGGTAATTCAGACTCCAAAGAATATACATGATATGTACTCACTAATAAGTGGATATTAGACAAAAAGGTACAGAATACCCAGGGTACAATCCACAGAACTCAAGAAAACTAACAAGTCCAAGAACCCAAGTGAAGATGCTTCAATCCCACTTGGGAGAAAAAGAAGAAAACAATCACAGGAGGTGGGACTGGAGGGAGGGATCTGGGTGAGAAAGGGGACAGGAAGGAGAAGAGGGAAACATGATCAGGCTTTGGGGTGTGTGGGGGGAACAAAAAAGGATTGAAGCCCTGAGGGCTAGCAGAATGAATGGAAACAGGCACCCTCAGGAGGTAGGAGGTAGGTACCAGAGACCTGGGAGGTGAGAGACTCTCAAGTCTTAAGGGGAGTGATCTTAGATGAAATGCCCTACAGTGGGCAGAGAGAACTTATACAGTCCACCTCCAGACAGGGCATCAAGTGGAGGAATGGGGTTGCCATCCCACAGTCAAAAGCTCTTACCCATAATTGATCTTGTCTGGAAGAACTGTAGGGACAAAAATGGAGAAGAACCTGAAGAAAAGGAGGTCCAGTGACAGGCCCAAATTGGGATCTAGCTCAAGGGCAGGCCCCCAGGCATGACACTATTACTGATCCTATGGTGGGGATCAGGAGCTTATCATGGCTGCCCTTCGAAAGACCCAACAAGCAGCTGAAAGAGTGAGATGCAGATACTTACACTCAACCAATGGACAGAAGGTGGTATCCACTGTGGTTGAATTAAGGAAAAGCTGGAAGAAGCTGAGGAGGAGGGTGACCCCATAAGAATACCAGGAGCCTCAACTAACCTGGAACCCTGAGATCTGTCAGACACTGAGCCACCAACCAGGCAGCATACACTAGCTGATATGAGGGCCCCAATACATATACAGCAGAGGGCTGCTGGGTCTGAACTCAGTCAGAGAAGATACACCTAACCCTCGAGTGACTTGGAGGGAGTGGAGGGGTCTGGTAGAGTGGGGGTGGGGTGGGGACATCCTCTTGGAGATCGGGGGAGGAGATATGGGATGTGGAACAGTCTAATGGTGGACTGGGAGGGGGATAAATTCTGAACTATAAAAAAGATTAAAGAATAAATTAAAAAAAAGAAAATTCAAGAGCATCCTTAGCATGTCTTCTTCCTTTTACATGAATAGTATCACAGTTTTGATAATAAACTTAAGTGATTCGAAATAACAATAATCAAATTCTACATTCCGTTAGACATAACTATGTATCATTCCCTGTGAAGACTGAAAGCAGTTATTGCTAGGGATAACTGCAGAGTGTCGTGTGAACCTCAGAAGGCTAGCAACAGAAGGAAAGCTTTGCTTCTGGCAGAACAGTGCTGGAGAACACAACCAAGCACAGGGATAGATGAGGCAAACTCTTGCTTGCTAGGAAGAAGAGATACATTAAAATCACGTAAATATCAGGATTGAGACTCATTGATTTTAAATCAGCTAGTACATATTCAGAGAGCTAGCCTTCAGCAATATTAGCTTTCCCCAGAATATAGAGTCCCATGCTTTATACAGTAATTAATATGTAGAGTAACACCTATGATCTCTAAATATTTGTGGAAGCCCAGAAATAATTTTCAAACTGTTGAATTAGAATGACACAAAATGGATAGTTTTATGTCAACTTGACCCAAGCTAAAGTCATCTAAGAGGAGGGCACCTCAATTAAGAGTGTATCTCTCTAAGATCGGGCCTATAGGACATGTTCTTTTTCTTTCTTTCATTTATTCTTCTCTCACACATTACATTCTGATTTCAATTTCCTCTCCCTCATTCCTCCCAGCAGCCTCCCACATAGTCCTTCTTTCTGAGATCTACTCTTCCTCCTTTTCCATTTAGAAAAGGACAGACCCCCAGGGATATCAACCAAATATAGCTTAACAGGTTATAAAAAAACTAGGCATAAAACCCAATGTCAAGTCTGTACTAGGCAACCTAGTAGGAGGAAAAGTGTCCCAAGAGTAGGGAAAAATGATTAATGGGAGAGAATCTAGCCCATTGTGTGTGGTGCCATCCCTGGGCTGGTGGTCCTGGGTTCTATAACAAAGTAGGCTGAGCAAGTCCTGAGGAACAAGCCTGGAAGAAGTAGCCCTCCATGGCCTCCGCATAGGTCCTGCCTCCAGGTTCCTGTTCTGTCTGAGTTCCTGTCCTGATTTCCTTCAATGATGGACTATGATTGTAATTTGGAAGTGTAAGCCAAAATTAACCCTTTTCTCCCCAACTTGAATTTTAGTCATGGTGTTTCATCACATCAATAAAAATCTTATGATTATAAGTATAAGCCAAATGAAAGAGTGATTGCCTTGTTTTCTGTCTTGCCAGCCTGATGGAAGGAGATAACAACTTTGCATCTTTTGTGATGTCATCTTAGGTAACATCTTCTAGATAGAGTCCTCTTCGAGCTTTCTTTTCATAACGTCCTCTATTTCCTCCCTTAAATATCTCTTCTGTAGTGGGAGATATTTAAATCTCCAACCGAAACATGACCGGTCAATGAAAACACAACTCAGTAATTATCAATATTTTCTGTAAGCCTAGATTGGGCAGATACTCCTACACTACTCTGTTCCCCAGCTACGTGACCCTTATAACTTGAGGACTTACCAGACCTTGCATCTGTCCTTCTACCTCCTGCTTCCCAGTCATCCTCTCATTCATTGCCTTCCTCCTCTATTGTCTCCCTCCAGTCCTGTCCTCTCAGCTCTCTTACACCAACCTTTATTTCTCCACCTCCCCTTCTTCTGCCCAATCACTGGCTCCAGCCTTTATTTTACAAATTAAGATGGGCAGAAGGTTCACTAGAATTCACCTGTGTAATGACTCACACCTCCTCTGCAGTCCTACACAGGAAAGGGCAATTAGTATCAAAATACAAGGCCAGGGCTATCCACAACATTCTTTCATTTATCAGTTAGTTCCCCAAGTTATATCTACATGTATATCAAAATGGCCATTTCTTATTTTAGAAGAAAGTATTTTTATTAACTCTTTGAGAAGTATGTGCAATCATCTCAGTCGTATACACACTCCTTCCACAGTTCCATCCAGGTCCACTCACACTTCTCTACCTATCCAACTTTTAAAATGCCCTTTTTGTCATTGTTGTTTAAGTCCATCAAGTCTAATTTTGCTGCTCACATATTCTTGAATGAATGCCCTTCCATTGGAGTGAAATTGTCCTACCAATAGCCACACCCTTAAGGAAAACCGACTCTCCTCCCAGAATCTACCTACTGCCAATAACACAGTGTTTTTCAGGCATAGAAGGGAAGTTGCACATATGGCCTCATACTGGCTGTGACAACATGTACAAGTCTTATGCAAGTTCAGGTATGACAAAATCCCTGCTCACTACTCATTAATCTTATCACTTTTTCTAGATCTGTTAATCACTACTCCACTATGTGCAGGTCCTATGTGTGAATTCTTTAGGTGGTTATTTTGGTACTGTGGTTTAGGCCCTGGACGTTTAGGCATGCTTGTGGGAGGCATAACCTCCAGGATGGTGCTATGATGGGATAGGATGGTGGAAACTTCAGGAAGTCTGTTGCAGTGAGAGATCCTTAGGCAGGTGGGACCTATTCTCAAAAGGAATAGTGCAATCATCTCAGTCGTATACACACCCCTTCCACGGCTCCATCCAGGTCCATTCACACTTCTCTACCTATACATCTTTTAAAATGCCCTTTTTGTTGTTGTCGTTTAAGTCCATCAAGTCTAATTTTGCTGCCCACATATTCTTGAATGAATGTCTTGAATGAATGTTGTCTTGGGGGCTGTAATGATGTCTGTGGTCCATGCTCTTTCTGGAAGACATTGAGGGGGGCTAATTTTTCTTCAAGAGGCTGAGCACTGGTAGTTTGATCACGTGTCAGTGAGTATATGGGCAACAAAAATTGGACTTGGCCTTGGTATATGTCTTTCTTTTTTCTTTCTTCTTTTTCTTCTCCCTCATTTTTTCCTTTGGAGGAGAATATAAGAGTGTGGGCATGGACCTAGGAGGACTGGAAAATGATGTTGATGGGGTTGTATTATATGAAATTCCCAAATAATCAATAAAATATTACGTTGGGAAAAAGACTATGTGAGACCAATTTCTGCCAACTTCCTTTATTGCTCTCCAATCTCAGGTGAGTGGCTTTGCTCTGCCACACAGTAGTAAGGATGCCTCAAGGGCATCTCAGAAATCTGAAAGGTTATAGCCATCACAGGCTCAGAGATGTACAACTGCAAACTTGATTTTTAAACAAACGCAAGGAAGAACAATTTTAGAAAAGAACTATGGGGTTCTCAGAATTCTTGTGGGCTTGCCTCCCTATGTTCAGCTATCTTGGCACTTAAAGGTCAGCATGATGAGGCACTTAAATGTCACCATCATCAGGGTTGATGCAGACTCAAGTACAGTTCACGCTGGCAACTGTCTTGAACTGTCCATGTGAAGCTTGTATGCCAGGCATTTAGAAATGAAGAGCTGTCTGAGTGGCCAGCCAAAGCATGGTACTGTTGCAATCTGGAAGCACTATGTGATGTGTTGACGTATAGAATCATGAGAGTGAAGCTGGAACAACGGAGACTTCCACAGGTAACTGGTGCCGACAATGTGTGATGCCTGGCACTGGAGAATGCAGCTAGTGAGTAGAGTTGTCCATCGAGTCAGAGTGACTAAGCTCTTGAGACTCTACTTCCTATCTTGTGAGTTTACTTCCCATCACCAACTGCAATGCACCTGATGCTGAACACAGGGTTTTAGAACTTAATGTTTTTCCTTTCTTTCTGGGAATTGGTTTCATTTGGGGCTAAATCTAATGACTTCTTTGTTTTTTAAAATTTTTCTTTTATTGGATATTTTCTTTATTTACATTTCAAATGCTATCCCCTCTTGAGGTCTCCGCTCCAGAAACCCCCCTATTCCATTCCCGCTCCCCTGCCTCTATGTGGGTGCTCCCCCATCCACCCACCCACCCACTCCAGCCTTTCCGCCCTGGCATTCCCCTACAATGGGCCATCGAATCCTCACAAGATCAAGAGCTGCTCCTCCCAGTGATGTCCAACATATGTGGCCAGAGCCATGAGTCCCTCCATGTGTACTCTTTGGTTGGTGATCCAGTACCTGGGAGTTTCAGGGGTTCTGGCAGGCTAACACTATTGCTTCCTCCATAGGGCTGCAAACCCCTTCCGCTCCTTCAGTCCCTTCTCCAACTCCTCCATCGGGGACTCTGCACTCAGACCAATAGTTGGCTGCGAGCATCTGTCTCTGTATTTGTCAGGCTCTGGCAGAGCTTCTCAGCAGACAGTCATATCAGGCTCCTCTCAGCATGCACTTCCTGGCATCCACAATAGTGTCCAGGTAACTGTATGTGGGATGGATCCCCAGGTGGGGCAACCTCTGGATGGCCTTTCCTTCAGTCTCTGCTCCACATGTTGTCTCCATATTTCCTCCTGTGAGTATTTTGTCCCCCCTTCTAAGAAGTACTGAAGCAACCACACTTTGTTCTTCCTTTTTCTTGAGCTTCATATGGTCTGTGAGTTGTATCTTGGGTATTCCAAGTTTTGGGGCTAATATCCACTTATCAGTAAGCGCATATCATGTGTGTTCTTTTGTGACTGGGTTGCCTCACTCAGGATGATATTTTCAAGTTCCATCCATTTGCCTAAGAATTTCATGAAGTCATTGTTTTATACCTGTGTAGTATTCCATTGTGTAAAGGTACTACATTTTCTATATCCATTTCACTGTTGAGGGACATCTGGGTTCTTTCTAGCTTCCAGCTACTATAAATATGGCTGCTATGAACATAGTAGAGCATGTGTCCTTATGACATGTTGAAGCATCTTTTGGGTATATGCCCAGGAGTGGTATAGCTGGGTCCTCAGCTAGTACTATGTCCAATTTTATAAGGAACTACCAGACTGATTTCCAGAGTGGTTGTACCAGCTTGCAATCCCATCAACAATGGAGGAGTATTCCTCTTCCTCCACATCCTTGCCAGCATCTGCTGTCACCTGAGTTTTTGAACTTAGCCATCCGGACTGGTGTGAGGTGGAATCTCAGGGTTATTTTGATTTGCATTTACCTGATGACTAAAGATGTTGAACATTTCTTTATGTCTTCTCAGACATTCAAGGCTTCTTAGTTGAGAATTCTCTGTTTAGCTCTGTTCCCCATTTTTTCGTAGGGTAATTTGGTTGTCAGGAGTCTAACTTCTTGAGTTCTTTGTATATATTGGATATTAGCTCTCTACTGAATGAAGGATTGGTAAAGATCTTTTCTCAATTGGTTGGTTGCCATTTTTCCTATTGACAGTGTCCTTTGCCTTACAGAAGATTTGCAATTTTATGAGGTCCTATTTGTCTATTGTTAGAACATAAGCCATTGGTGTTCTGTTCAGGAAATTTCCCTCTGTGCCCATGTGTTTGAGGTTTTTCCCCACTTTCTCTTCTATTAGATTCAATGTATCTGGTTTTATGTGTTGGTCCTTGATCCACTTGGACTTGAGCTTTGTACAAGAAGATAAGAATGGATCAATTTGCATTCTTCTACAAACTTCTTTTTGCCCCCCTTTCTTTCCTTGCTTCTTGCCCAAAGAGTGAATGAATTTGCTCAACTACAGGCTATTGCATGATATTAAATCTCCACAATGGACCAGACCAATATTTCACTAACTGGAAATCTTTAAAACTGTAGGCCAGACTATAAATTTGTAACCCCAGATATTTTCAGCAGTGAGAGAAACCTCATAGTTGGCCACATTAGTGATAATTGCAACTCACCTCAACCTCTTTGACCACACTGTGCAACTCTTCTTTCCAGAGTATTTGTCACCTTCTAACTCACTATATGATTAAACATGTTTTTATTTCATTGTCTGTCTCTTCACATTGTTGTTAGTGCATCCTAATGCTTCTTGTCTGTTTTTAAATATGACATTTCCTATCTGGAATATAGAAAATACCACAATTCTGTATATGAATATCCACCTCTGACCTTTATAACTACATGATATTTTATCTCCACAATGGACCAGACCAATATTTCACTAACTGGAAATCTTTAAAGCTGTAGGCCAGACTATAAATTATTATATATATATATTTCCATGTATTTCTGACAGTGAGAGAAATAGTTGGCCACACTAGTGATAATTGCAACTCACTTCAACACACACACACACACACACACACAAATATATATATATATATATATATATATATATATATATATATATATATATATATATATTATATATTAGTCATAACTATATAACTATTATACGGTCAAATTATATAGTTATAATATCATGTAGTTATAGCTATTCACAGTACGGTCTACAGCTCCCAACCCTTATGAAAAGTTTTGATACACGATTTCTGTCTCTCTGTTCATTCACACACTATTCTGGATTATCTTCAGAGGGCAAAATACACAGACTTTTGGATGCTATCTCCCACTGAACTCAAAACTGGCAAATTCATAAATAGTTTATCAATCATTTTGCATATAAATCTTTATTATTTTAAAAAGTAATAGAATCCTTTCCTATTGGATAGGAATAGATATTTTAAGCCTTTAACATTTTTACATTAAGAGACTTGTAATTCAATCTTTATGTTTCATTTATGTAATTCACTTAATCTGTAAATACAGCACAAACATCAACAATTCCTGCATCAACTGCAACATTTCAGATACTGTACTGAATTCTATAGATCTCACATAAATAGAAAATATATTATCACTGGTGTCAATAAATGTCTGGATGAGTAAGCCCTAAATACTAATACAGCAACATATATATATATATATATATATATATATATATATATATATATATAAAATAAATATAGTAACATATTCAAATACATGCTTATAAATATGTCTATATTTGGAAAATATAACATACATTTTATTTAATTACTTACTCTACTAAAATATTTTTTGAGTAATAATTTTGGTGATTTTTGAGTGTAGTAGTAATTTTTCTGGTCTTTTCTTTTTTTAAAAAAAAAAAAACCTAAATCCCATCTTTAAATTTTTGAAGGCACACAGTAAGTTTTGAAATAGTATTAATGCTCATATGGTAATTTATGTAATAATTATGTTAAAAGTATTTCCTTATAATGACATTTGGTATACATCTCTGTACATACTTAAATATTAAAAGAGTCTGGCCTAGTGAAATATTAAGATGAAGGGAAAACTGCTAAGACATTTATATTAAGTAACAAAACCACAGAAGTGAATAGATTTATTTTGAACCTCAATAGTTATGCTTTCTACAAAGAAACTGTCAAACATATAATGCAATACCAGTTTGTTTCAAGAAAGTACTGCAAATTGGAGCAATGTACTTTTAGAATGGATTTTTTGAGTGACAAAACCTTTTGTGGGATTGACAAAAACTTTTTTAAAACATTTTTTATTATTTAAAACAATTTTTAATTTTTTTATGTCATATTCTTCCCCTTCCCCATGTTCTTCCAAAACTTCTCTCCATCCCTACCCACCCAACTTTAAGCTCTTTCTCAAAATACAAAAAAACCCAATTCAACAAAAAACACCCCCAAAATAAAAAACATAATAAAACAACAACCCCTCCAAAAGCAAATAAAAAACACCACCAAAGTGTAACCAAATAAAGAATATACACACACACATACAACTATGGAGTCCACCATATGTTGGTCAAATATCTCTGAACATGAGGCCAGCCCTGGAATGATTGGCATATGCAGTTTTATTCCATTGGAGAAAAGAAATTTTCCCTCCATCAGAAGGTATAAATGACAATTCAGTTCTTAATCCTCACCCTAGTAGCTCAACTTTCACTAGTCCATCCATTTATTCAATTTACTTTTAATTTTTAATTTTTTATTTATTCATTTAAAAATGTAACAAAATAAGATATAATAAGATAAAACAAAACAAAATCACATTGAAATTGGACAAGACAAAGCAACAGAAGGAAATGTATCCAAGAGAGGCACAAAAATCAGAGATTGCCCTTTTACACACCCAAGAACCTTATAAAAACAGTAAACTGAAACGGACAGCATACATGCAGACTTCCTAATTCAGATGTCTATAGGACCAGTGCATGGTACTTCAGTGTCTGCGAGTTCATATGAGCTCTGCTTGTGTTGATTTAGAGTGTCTTGTAATCCTTGGGTCCTCCATCCCCTCTTGTTCTTGCACTATTTTTCTTTCCTCCTCCACAGAGTTCTCTTTGGTTAGAGTGGAGAGATTTGATGGAGACATCCCATTTAGGGCTGAGTGTTCCAATCTCTCTCACTCTATGCATAATGTCTGGCTGTGGGTCTCATTATTTGTTATCATCTGTTGCAGGAGGAAGCTTCTTTTCTGGTACATAATGGCTGAACATACTTTTGATATATAACAGAATACCTTCAGAAGTCCTTTTATCAATACATTGTTTTTCCTTCTTTTTAGATTAGTATTATTTGGTTTTCCCTCAGGTCTCTGGGCTGTTTAGTCTCAGATTCTTAGCCACCAAAGCAGTGTTAGGGATGAATTTCATCTCTTGGAGTAGGACTTAAGTCAAATGAATTATTGGTTACTTACTCTCCTAGAAGACTTGTGTCACCGTTGCCTGTCTTTTAGGTTGTACACTATTGTAGATAAAGGTTTTGTGGCTGGAATGGTGTTTGTGTTTCTCTTTTGTAAGCATAGTAAGTACCTTCTTGTACGAAAGGTACTAGAATGTGGGGTAAAGGTCAATGTAGGCACCAGCTCAACTTCTCCATGTTCGCTGAGTTGTGCAGGTGTTGTTTTCAGCAAGAGTCCTTGCTGACAGATTGTGAAGAGAGACCTACAGTCTTGGCAACAGCCTGGGTTGTTTGAGAATTCTCTTGGGGACCCTTTGGCCAACAACTAAATTAGTTGTAACCCAATCCTGATACGAGAAGCTCTTTGGTGACAAGACTTGGCCAGATGGGACTCTATCTCTCCTGCATTATTTGGTGATTTCATTTAGATAGCCTTCATACATGTACATAATTTAGGAAATTGCTATTATATTAGGTTTCCATAGTACCCCTCAAATGCCCCTCAATTTTAGCAGTCTCCCCAACAATTTAGCGATTTTGTTTAGATCACCTTTTCTAATGTAGCAAGGTAAGCTAGGAAATGAATTAATAACAATTTTGAAAATCTCTTGTTTGAGGAAATGGATTTCCAGGTTACCTGTTACTTTAATAGCATGTTCTACTCATTTAACTGACACCTTGAAAGGTTGTTCACAAGAGTGATTTTTTTTTCTTATTCAAAACAACATCACACAGCTTCTTCCCGATGGATACACTGACTTACGTTATCAGTGGGCTTGGATTCCTGGAGTGTGAGACTCTGTGTTTCACAGGGCATATCACTGATTCCTAACATGTTGTTACCAAGCTTTCCCACTGTTGGTGAAGACTGCTTAGATCTATTCTACTGCCAGCCGTGTGATTTTATATGATTATAAACACTGCCTACACTTCTATTATGATGGCATGCTCTCAAGCTCAAAGACAAGATGCATTTATATCGGTGTGTTAACATTGGTATTGAAAGCAAAAGCAGTTCTAATGGGATTCTTCTTATAGACAAGGAAATAACTCCTTCCTCTTTTCATTCTGTTTCATGCTCTGAGCTACCATTATTCAGTTGCTTTATCATCTCCCAGGAATTCTGCACTACTTAGACTACTTAGACATTATGAGAGAAATAAATACAGAAAACACTATGAAAGCCCTTTGAGGGTTTATTTTCTACACTCCTCACTAATCTGATTGCTGGAAAGACACATCCTTCCTTTATGTATCCTATGCCCCTTGGGGCACAATGTTTCTGTACTCTGCTCAATGAAGACAGATGCATTTTCTTTATATGTGTATGTTACACTTGGCTATAGCCAGAAAGCGCTATAGTCTGAAGTCATATGGCATGGGAAGAGACAGGGCCTGTAGCCCTGTACCCTCTCAATCAGGGAACTTTCTAGGTTTCACAGGAGAAGGAGCCTCTGAGTACTACAGGTTTTGTGACCATGAGACCAGAACAGTTTCTCTAGTGCTAACTCTGAGCATCCCAAGACTTTGTGTTTAAAAATAAAAAAGTAAATTAGGAAGCTATATGTCTGGGGTTAGACACTTTAAGAGACAAAATCCTTGACCGTCATTTATAGCAGACACGATTTATATGTGTTTTCTACATATATGTGCATTATATGCTATATGTTACTGAAGGCATGAGGCATTGTTAAAGATTAAACAGAGACTGCATGAGTGCTGACTGGGAAAGTCAGTTCAGTGCATTTGGCCCTTGGCTTCTTCCTCAATTAGTATTTCTATTGCTCCCCGGTTTCGCATACTTTGAGCACTCTGGCTTCTGTAAATGTTGCCAGATGATCGGTTGCCTTGATTAATCAGCTTCTGAGCTAATAATATATATTCCCATCATTTTGACTAGGTACTGACAAGGATGCAGAAATGGATTATGTTGTTTTTACCTTAGAAGGACACATCATGTAAGAGAAGTTAAAAGTGAGGGTGTAAATAATGAAAACGTGAGACAGCATGCTATAAGGTGTCTTATTGAGAAGTAAGAATGATTTGCTTCAGGACAATGTGGAAGTATTTATGAAAGAAGAGACATTTGATCACAAACTAAAAAGTATAGGCAGTTTTCAACAAAAATGAAGATTTTAGAATTCTGGGGAGATAGGAAATTATGAGTCAATATATGAACTTCTAGGTATAGTCTGGGGATGGTGATACAAGGGAAAAAAAAGAATAGACATTGTTATGACATATTAGTGACATTTTAAGAAAATGGTAGTTTGTTTTGTAAACAAAAGAGCCACGTAGAAGGAATCCACACTGGAAGAGTTTGTGGCATATAACATTGAAATCATCAAAGTAGCAAGATCAAGCAATATATCACCAATTTTGTCATTGTTTTTGAATGAGCAGCTGTTGGTTCTCCCAGTGCCTCTTTTGAAATAGTGCCATGCTGAGCACAGCATCCAGAAGTCAGTGCAAATAGAGAAGATTCTCTGATGGCTGCAAGTTGTTCTTGTGGGATACTGAATAAGCAGTGTGGTGTATGGCTTAGTGGTGCATACGAATGGAAGAGAGGGAAGTGAGAGGTGCCTGGAAGAGAGCAGGCAGCCAAAATGTTGGTAGATAGAAGTGACAAGCAACATAAAGATCTGAGAACTAATTTTCTACAGAAAGTTTGTTGGAGATACAGAAGTAGGAGCAACTTGATCCCACGATGATTTAAATGCTATTGTCTTTATAATGGTGGTTCCAATGTAAAAGTACTTACTAACTAACTAACTAACTAACTAAGCAAAACAACAATCAGAAAAAGGTGTCTAGATGGGACTGAAAAGGATACTCAAATTTATATCACTTCAAGAAACTGTTTTCACTTCAAAGGCATGTACAGAGTGTAAGTGAAGAAAATTAATATGACCATTCATGCTAATATATAATAAAGAAGACAAAGTAGCCATGCTTATATTAGATGCATTCAGAATCAGAAACAATAACAGGAAACAGGAAATGCTATTGTAATGACAAAGGAGTCAATTAAAAGAGAATTTTATCTGTTTTGATTTTGCATATCCATACATATAAAGGGGCTGCTAATTGATTTTAAAGGATCTAAAATCTTCGTAAGATCCAGGACAGGCAAGGAGTCCATCTTCACTGCTTTTCATCAACAAATACCTAGAAGCTAAACCAAAGCAATCAAAATAATAAGTTCATTTAAAGCTTTACCAGAGCTGTTATTCATGGGAGATGATGTGATTGTATATAGCGAAAAATCCCAGACTCTGAGAAACTACTAGAACTGAGAAGTAAATTTTAAAAAGTTGCAGAATTTTTAAAAAATTTACTTAAAATCTTAGTATCCTTTCTATATGCCCACAATAAATTATCTGAATAGATATTAATAAAACAATTCCATTTATAATTGATGCAAAATACTCCCAGTGAGCTTATGCAATATGCAAGGATACTAATGTATGAACTGTTTTAGATAGTCTTTTCATCTACTTAGAACAATAAGATTAATCAACAAGATTACTAACATAGTTTTAAAACTATATGTAAGCGTCCAAAGGGTATGTTGTGAAACAAAAGGCATAGTCCCTGTGCTAGGCTCTCAGATTTCATCTGCCTTAATCATTAATGAATGATAAGTGGTTTTGGTTCTACAAGGGAAGAAACAGTTCACCAGTGTTGATATTGAGCCTAAGGCATGTTAGGCAACATTCCTGCCCTCAACCAGATGGTAAAATGGAAGAGATAGCAAAACACGCCAGTGCAGGTATCTTCAGGCTTCATTTTCCATTAGGAATGAAACCAAAGGTGAAACTGGAGAAATGAAATAGTATTTCTTCCTCAATACTGAAACTAATAAATCCACGAGACTTGTTGCTGACAGCTCAAGAATTCCATCCAGTGTTACATGTTTCTGTTTAAGTTACATTTTCAAAATGATGAAAGAAGTGAAGATATTCTTGTGGTATTCTAAAATCAGCAACCAGTACTTCAAATTTTCAGGCAATTAAACCACAAATTAGTAACATGTAACTGAACAGTAAACCTGTTGACGTGCTTCAGAGAGGAGAAGTGGTGGGTAATGGAGGGAGGTTTGGGTAGGGAGATGGATGTACAGAAGTGTAGCAAAGAGAAGAGCATGGGGCAAGGGATAAGTAACTGGAGGTCTGGGGACAAAGCAAGACTGTCTGGGCCAAGAGCCTGCACTGAAAAAGCCTGCAGAACACACTGCACAAAGCCAGCAACTAGTTTCAGACTCCAAAGTGACCACTGGACATAAGACCCATCTATGGGGTCTCAATCTCACCAAATAAGGCTATAACCCCAATACCTCATCATCGTGTCAAAACTGCTCTCTACTCCCCTTTAAGAACTCTCTACCTCAGCCCATCCTTGTGACTTCACTGATCTCCTCTAGTGAGGTCAGTGAACCTACCCAGGAACTGCCCCAATAATCCTGCCTTTGGTTCAATTCGATTTATTATGTTGGTGGAGAAGCCATTCCCTAACCATAAAGATATCTGAAGGATCCAGGTGAAAACCTACTATTTTATAAGCTTCTTATAATAGCTTACAACAAACAGACATTCTAATCAAAAGAAATAACTTCCTACGTGTAGTTCACAGTTCATTGGACACTTACTATATGCCAGTATCTATAAATACACGCGTCATATGACTTGACCTTGTAAGACTATATAAGAATTGTTTTTAAGAATAAATAATGACAATTTAGAAGGTCTCACCAGCTAGAACAACTTTACTTAGTTGGTAACTTCCTATTTGGTGATCAGGACACAGGATTAAGACACAAAATGACCAGAGTTCAGGAGAATGCACATTACATACATCAAAGTTCAGTTTTGTAGCTAAGGACAAAAAAAAGGAAGTTTCACTGGGAAGAGAATAGAAAGTTATCTGTTTTCCTTAGATAAGCTCTTGCTGTTATTTGTTATTTTTGAGATCGTATTTTAATTAGGTTTTCCCCATCTCTTGTTTCCCTCAAAATCCTTTCATATACCCATCTCTGTTCTCCTTCAATCTCATGGCCGCTTTTTTTTTTATTAATTGCCATTGCATATCTATCTATCTATCTATCTATCTATCTATCTATCTATCTATCTATGTTTATTCCCAGTATAGCCTGTTGATTCCATAAAATGTTATCAGTATAATGTTTTATGTTTTAAAAGATGACCGTTGGGCATTGACAACCAATTTGTGTGCTTTTCTTTAGGGAGGGCCACCTCTTCTGCTCCTGGCTCTGCTCAGTTGCCTATAGCTCTTGTGTAAGACTGAAGATCCATAGCTCCCTCTACCATGCAGTTTGGCATGTTTATGGATGCCCTTTGTGTTTAGCTTAGTACTTGAATGAGAGACAAGCTGATTTTTGAAACTGCAGTGTCTGTAGTCTGAGGTAGAAAAAAACTTGCTTTCCTCTGCAATCTCCAAATACCTGGATTCCTGGAACTTGGAAATGAGTTGAGGACCTGGTTGTTGTGTGTGTGAGTCCTTTAAAACACGTAAGCCATTCTTTTAACAAAAAAGCTCAATTGTCAGTGTAAGCAGGACTGATCTCAAATGAACTCCATCTCTGTCTTGGACATTTCATGGATTAGACAGGTGTGTGTTACCCTGACAATGAAAATTCTCAAAGTGCAGGAACCACATGCAGGGTGTGGGGAGAACCTGATATTTAAGGTCTCAGTCTATCATGTTCAGACAGCTCCTCGGACCTAGGTACAAAATGGAAGACTCCCTTTTCCAGCAGGGCTTCCTTTTCTTTGCCTGATCTTTACTGGGGAGCCCGACTACCACATCCTCTACCTGAGGAAGGTCACGAAGTCCTTGGCAAACCTACAAGTTCACCTTTCTCTTTGCCAATAAAAATCTTTGCTCAGCAAGTATCTGGGTTTCCAGGAACATCTCTTGATGCAAATGAGGTATACCAAACCTTAAGTTGTAGACCAATGAAAGTTCAACCTAAGAAGAACCTCATCCTATTATAGACCTTGATTCACTTCGAATAAAGGGTATGAGACAAGCTGTTTCACTGAAGATCTTCAGAGAGGGTAAAAGTGCTGTAACCCCGTGCATTCTGAACTTCACTTTTACTTTCCAGACTGGCATGCAGGCACCTGGACAACCTGAGGGAAAAAAACGGAGAACTGGCATCCAACAAAAGCTCATCCGTGAAACCACAGCAGGCAATTATTTCGTTCTGAAAACCTCTGGCTGCAGACATAGGTCATGTGAAATTGCACTTTTTACTTCTCTTAAAAAGTGGACTTTAAACAAATGAAAGTATAGCATAGAATAAATATGAATTTGTTATTTAAATCATGCAGGGTGAGTCAAATAAGACAGGTGGTGCCTCTGAAAAGGGCTTTATAGTAGACCAGTTCAAAACAGAGTCAGACTTGAATGGGAAAGCTTGACTGATCCAGCCTTCAGAAGACATCGTGTCAGAAAGCACAACATAGGCATCCAGATGCTACCCACAGTTCCTTTTCATAATAATTCAATTTGCATATTCTCAGAAGTCATGCCATCTACATGGAAAAAAAACAGAAACTTAAACAAATGACCTTGTTTATATATTCAATGTTTCTGGGCTTCTTTGCCTGGCCCTATGAAAATAAGCATAGCATTATTTCCTTATGTTATAGTAAGTGGTATACATGATGCCTATTTGAGGCTCGGGTTCCTCTTCATTGTATTTTATTTGATAGAAAAGTGAAAGTGAAAGAAGAAAACAATATTTTTAATCATTAATTCTATTACCTATGTAATTACTCATACACATTTGTTAATTAATTAATCATTAGGTAAAGCCAACACATAGTCTAAAAGAAATTTTCTGTTCTTCATGCCACTATTAATTCATGTTCCTCAGTATTAACTCTGCACACTCTTTTTAGCCACTGTATTAAGTTTGCTTTTACTTAGGAATGGTGTGAGATAATTTAATGCGTCGACTGAACATACGTGTTTATTATCTGATAGAACAGCATTTTGATGTTCATTGATTCATATATATTTATACATTATAATCTCAACTTTTACTTCTTTCTAAATGTCACAAGACCAGGATCAGTATGCCAAGTAGAAAGCCATTTAAACACAGCATATAGGAGACCACGTTTCCTTGGCAACCAGAAACTATTCTCCCTTCATAGCATTCTCTAAATTCAGTTGATGTGTGTGCACATTTTTCTTCTTTTATTTTTTAAGTTGAAATGCAGCTTCAGAATAATAGTTAACAAGAATGGATAATAGCACAGATCAGAAGACCATTAACACAGGCAATTTAGCTGTTACTACAATTTTCATCCCATGTTCTTAAATAAAGACTAAATACTTAATGGTTAATTTGCACTTATCTTCAGTTATCTTAGTAACTGTCAATTTTGAAAAAAAAAAACCCTCTATCTATGCCTGTAATTTCTTTAATTAGCTAGTTGAAATTATTTTTTATGACCAATAAAACCATCATCGCATTTTTAAAGTAAATAATTTACTGTGTATGTATAGATATATGTAGAATGATATACAGCATGTGAAATGCTCACCAAAATTCTGTAAACATTTGAAAAGATAAAGGCAAGATGGTTTAGTGATGCTTTCTAATATAAAAATAATTTAAATGTCTCTATTTGTGATAAACATCAAGATGGCTTATAGCAAAGGTTAGAAATACTAGTGCTTTACCGAATATAATATATTCAGTAAATATATAATATATTGAGACTTGGTGACTTGATAGATCATTGGCTATGGGAAAATAACCAACCTCTAAGCCCTACTCGTGATACTTCTGGGGACATGTTTAATGAGACACTTAGGAAATGGCAAAGACCTATAGATATTTCACACCAGTGTCTTCTGATCCTTAACCTATTCAGAGCTCTCTTCCTCTTGTCTTTTATCCAGGTTTAAGAAATGAAGATCCAGAGGGTTGGGGAATACAGAGCACATTGCATTGTATAAACACATTCATTGACTTAGAAAAGTTATTGCATGGTAGAAAGTTCCCCTGACATAGTTAGAGTATTACTGTTTAGCAGTCTAAAGTCTACATCTTAGTCAAGTCCATTTTTAAAAGCTATGGGAATAATATATTACCCCCAAACAAGGAAGCTTTTGTCTTACATAGCAAGGGACTTTGAAAACAAGAAACATCTAGCATTTAAACCTTTGCATTAGCCACATTTTTTTAAGGGATGTAAAAAAACTTTGGGGACAAAGTTGAGTACATTCTTGACAGCCTGCTGAGATGAGATCTTCATAATACTTGGTATTTCCAAACTATAATCTGTTACCTTGCAGACAGCTGGTTTTCTGAGCTTGGTACTTGGTACTATGGTACATTGACAGGACACAAGAAGAGGCACATTACAAAAAAAATTTGCATGACTCAGAGATAGGTCAATCATGAGATAGACATTTTTAGGCATTAGTTAACAAAGCTTGTTTTCACCTTGGATGTTTGATATAAAATGTGCTACAAATAAGCCCAGTCGTGTTGAGAGACAAAGGCAGAACATGGGGCATTAAGAGGCAGAGTAACTGCAAGAGTCGGATGTAATCGTATCTTAGTGCAAAGCTCTCTTCTTTTTTTAGCTCTCTGAAATCCATTTGTGCTACATGAGTGCCATTTCAAGGACTATGTGATTGAGCTGACTATGAAAATAAACTAAGTCGGAATGGATCCTCCTAAAAAGTGACTGTCCTCAGGTGGTGACTGCACACAACGCACAGTTGCATATGATGGCAATTTAACTGTCCTTACTGAAAAATAGATCTTTTTTTTTTTATGATCTGAGCCAGAAAAAAGTACCTTGAGCTTTCTCTTCTTAGATGAATGAGGACAAACCTTCCTGAGTAATTTCTAAATATGGAGAGAGTCCCTGATATACCTATATCTTCTTACATAAAACTTCCTCTATATAGATATGTGATTGGGTTAATGTGATCTTAAATCTCATCCAATTAGAATGATCCAATTTGGTAGCAGATTCTTAGAAGATCAGGATTTTTGATGATAGGTAATTCTCTCTGTCACTTTGTTACTCAGTGTCTCTGTCTCTTTGTCTCTGTTTCTCTGTGTCTCCCTCTGTGTCTCTCTCTTTATCTCTGTTTCTGTGTGTGTGTGTTGTGTTGCATTGTGTTGTGTTGTGTATGTAGAGGCCAGAGTTTAATATCAGGTGTCTGCCTTTATTACTTTACATCATATATTTTGAGATAGATTCTGAATTCAGTATGCAATGAGAGGTGGCTAGACTAGCTGGTTAGAGAGCCAGGAATCTCTCTGCCTCAGCCTACTGATCCTCAGTGTTACAGGAACCCTGAGACTTGTGTTGTGGTTTGCTTTGTTTTATGTCTTTCTTATTCAAGTCCTCATGCTTGAGTTATAGCTGTTTTGGGGATGAATTGCCAAGCTAGCTGTATGGAAATCCTGGGATGTTTCAAATACTGTTTATGGACTTTGCAGCTATAACAAAATTTTGTTATGAAAAATCCATACAGACTCAATTTTAAAATATAATTTTATATGTAATTTAAAATTTCCTTTGATTTTTCTGGAATGTATGACAGCTCTTGGAGCCTTTCAGTCAGTTTCATCTTTGATTCTTTGGTTTGTGCTTTGATGGCTCCTTTGAGACTTCATGAGCCATGACTATGTCTCAGTACAATGTGACATGTGTTACATACTGCAGTTGACATTCTCCTTATCCTTTGTCTGTGAGTTTCTGTATACTTTTCAAACCGTGAAATGTCACATACTCTGCTTCTCGCTGAGTTTTAAAAGACTTGGTAATCCAGACATTCTTATTTATTTAATATTTGTGGACTCTTAACCTTCGAAGGATGACTGGAAGGCTTTAAAATAAGACTCTTTAGTAAATCCTATTCTATACATCTTTAGAAACTTCCAGAGGACAAGGGCCAGAGACTACCCTGTGAATTCCAAGCATATAACTCAGTTTTGGGGATTTAACAAGTGCTCAGTGTGGAGTCCATTCATCTTCTGAGTAAAGAGTAGAATCTTGTAACCCTGTCCCATTCAAAATCACTTGGAAGATCCAAACTTTAATACTGCTGGATTGGACTTATTTTGGAGTCAGGGTGCCTACTCTTGTGTCCTATCAGTCTAGGGTCAGGAACTACGAGGACGATCATGAAGCCAACTGTCTATGAAGTAACAAACAATACCTGAAAAGTCACAAGAGTCATGAAGTTATCAGCTTTTCCCAAAACAATAAAAATGATGCTTTTATAAAAAAAGATAAGGACCCAATTATGAGAGAGAGACAGAGGGGGGAGGGGGAAGGAAAGAAGGAGGGAGGAGGGAGGGAGAGAGGGAGGGAGGGAGAGAGAGAGACAGAGACAGAGAGACAGAGACAGAGAGACAGAGAGAGACAGGGGGAGGGGGAAGGAAAGAAGGAGGGAGGAGGGAGGGAGAGAGGGAGGGAGGGAGAGAGAGAGAGAGAGAGAGACAGAGACAGAGACAGAGAGACAGAGAGAGACAGAGAGAGAATCTGTAGACTGAGAGGAGAGGTCTCTGAAGAAAGCCTGTCTTGCCCATGGAACCACTTTGATCTTAGGCTTCTCACATCAGACTCCTAAGAGAAATTCTAATGTGAAAAGGCCCTAAGTTCATAGCACTTTGAATGGCAGATATGAGAATTTTAGAGTGGATATTTATACAAGTCCAGACTTCTGAAAAACCATCTGTGTTTTTCCCAACAGCCTCCCAGACATCCACAGATTCCAGCTTCATCTTCTGTTGCTACAGGTTTTCTGGAACACACACAGGAGTATGGCAGACATTTCCTTATAACCATGGAGGCAACTGAGCCTGGCTGCTTCTCATCTCTCTGCTCTCAGCACGTCACTAACTTTCGTAATCCCTGGTCAGGTTGGAGGTGCTGTGTTTTAAGAAGAGAACTGTTTTGCTCTAAGGCTTTATTATAGTATGCTGTTTTAGCACAGAGGATGTTCAATCGGAAGAAATGTCTGTTTACGTGTAGCAGATGGAAGAACCTCTGCAGTTCCGTTGTCAACTGGGTGTAGGAGGATTTGCTCTCTCTTGTTTGCTTTGACCATTTTTTTTAATGTAGTTTGTTTTAACTGTTAATGTTCATCAGGATGCATCTTTGGACTTATGTTAGATTTATCCCTAGTGTGAATATCTCATTGCCTTTTTTTTTTAATACAATACGTTTTTAATTAGCAGAATAAGCACAATGTTGGAAGTGCAGGCTGTATATCTCCTTTTGGGAACTTTGCCAGCCTCTCCCTTCTGCTTATCTTTGAATGCTCAATAACACTGATGTTTTAAAAAGCTGGCTGTATTATATTTCTTTTCCAACTGTCTTTCTGCTCTTAAGTGTACAGTATACAACAAGAGGTTCATTCTACCAATGTGTTCTTCAACTAGTAGCTTCGAGCATGAAACATCAAGAGCAAAATGAGTTTGGCAATCTTAACACAACATCTGTTCAGGGATTTTCCTCCTTATGCCACGAGGGGGAGGGAAGAACAAAGAGAAATAAGTGCATACTATATAGCACACTTTAAGGGGAAATACAAAGAGGCTGTTTGTGAAAAAGGAATAAATGGATCCCCAAGACAAAAAGTACACGAAATTATATTCTGCCCTAAAGACAAATTCACATTTTATTAAGTTCTGCCTCTTTGGTTGTTGTACAGGTAGCAACAGAAGTATGGGGTGATTCACGATTCTTCTCTTGTGTTTCCGGGTCCTCAATAAGCATTACCTACCATCGGGCCTTCTCAGAACACATCATAACATTTGTATATTTTCATTATTCTACACTTTGTTTCAGTGGCTTGAACATACATAAATGTATGTCTGCTGAGACATTCATTGAGGACACTACACCTGTTCAGAGAAGGTTTCTGCTCATTGCAAACATTTGGTGAACACCGAGGCCATTGTCACAGAAGGCAATTGTTTTAAAGTTAATAGTGGAGTAGTCTTCTTCAAATGCACTTAAATTTTTCATGCTCCTTGCATACACAAAGTATACAAAAAGTCAAGGGAGGAGTGAGCTTTGAGAAAACTATGAGCCCATGGGGAGGCTGGTTTTGAATTGATTGCTTCTAGAGGACCAGACCACTCCTTCCAAATGCTTTATAATATCAGGGTGGCCATGCTAACTTTATTTTGAATTTTATTCAGACAAAGTAACTGACCTTGACTTAGGCTGTACAATGCCATTGGATTCTGTTATGTTCTTTTTGACACTTCTCCCTTTCCACTGACGTCATGGAAATGGTGGAAAAACAAATTCAGAGAGATATGGTGGTGACATCACTAAAATGAACATCTTGGGGTATAGGAGTGATTAGGCATGGTATAAAGGAATAAGGCGCTGCATATTGGGTGGGTCCTCTCAATCCCACTTGCACGCCTACACATTTCTGGTTTATGTCCTACACTGATTCATAGTTTTTCAAGTACTTGCCAACTGCAACACTGTTGAAGCTGGTTTGCTTCCTATTGTTTCTGCTCTCCCATTCAGCTCTTCATTCATCAGAATTATATCCCTCAAAACGTTATATGCCTTCCTTAAATTAAGACAGCTAATAGTTTTCCGTGTCTAAAAGACATGCATGGAGTTTTACATAGATTATGGATCACAGCTTCCTATTTGCTCATTGATTTTAGCCTGAAGAAACCGCTCCGCATGTGTTAACTCCAGCATCCTCAAGTGGAAAATGGGTAAAATCGTATCTCATTCGTAGTTTGTTAAACTCAAATAAAAAAATTAGGCATGCACAACACCGTGGAAAGGCTTAGCGTCGTCAAGTGTATCTCTCGGAAGCTTTTCATTGTTGTTTATAATCCTCAGCGTTTTAGGATTGTAGCATTTTATTCTTTAAAGACAAATGCTGTGGTTTGGATCAGAATCATCATCTCCCAGAGGCTCACACGCTTAAAGCCTTGGTACCCAGCTTTGCTTTGCTGGGAAATGGTAGAAACTTTAAAGGTGAAGATCCACAGGAAGTCCTTGGGTCTTACATAGTACTTCTGTACTAAATCATGAAAATTAGACCCCTTCCTGTTTGTGGTAACCCAGTCCATGAATGAAGCTGTGTGGACTTACAAGAAAACTCCAAGTAAACAAGAGTCTTATAATCTCTGTTCCTCCATAAGATAGGTTGGTGTTGGAATGTACTTTTGTGCCCCTCCTAGGTATAATAACATGGGTCAGTTTTCCTTTACATTACCGATCATCTTACCCATTACTATTCAGAATGGTGTCGCCACGCACTAATTACTGTATACAGACTAAACCCATGAAACATTTGCTCATATGATCTTTCCTAACCGTCAAGAATAATTGTCTGAGGCTCTGAGTAAAGTTGGCCTCTTTCTCAGGCCCCTCTCTTAGGTTCATTGCATCAATGAGAGCAGTAACATATTTCTCTCATGTTTCTCTGCCAAGAAATGAGGAGTTGCTTATTCATGTGTCCCCAACATGCTGTGCTGCTTTGTCTTGACCGATTAGTGCATTCTATCATGGATGAAAACCTCTAAATAATGAGACAAAGTAAATTTTCTGTAAGTTGCTTGCTCATAGGTTTGTTATAATAATGGAAAGCTAACTAAGCAAACAACATAAAGATTTAAAAGAGATTCTCCTCCTGCTGTGTGTTGATATTTTCTCTCTCCTCTCACTCCTACTGATACTACTTGTTTATTCAACTCTGCACCTCTAATTTTCATGGAAAAAGTAAGAGAGTTGAGAATGATACAAGGAATCGAGGTAATGAGGACAATAGAAATTTTTAGAGTAGGATGTATTCCTCATTCTACCAAAATATCTTTCTCTTATGGAAAACAACTTATTCTCCCTTCTATTTTGTGGAAGAATTTCCTCTGGAACTTCAGAATGTAAACATCTTCTCTTGGCATTGATATTGTTGTCATTGTAGCTGCTTCTTCTTCTTCTTCTTCTTCTTCTTCTTCTTCTTCTTCTTCTTCTTCTTCTTCTTCTTCTTCGCCTTCTCCTCCTCCTCCTCCTCCTCCTCCTCCTCCTCCTCCTCCTCCTCCTCCTCCTCCTCCTCCTCCTCCT
>NW_021604622.1:22003237-22053599 GCF_004785775.1 Grammomys surdaster
CTCCTCCTCCTCCTCCTCCTCCTCCTCCTCCTCCTCCTCCTCCTCCTTCTCTTGCTTCTGCTCCTGCTCCTTCTCCTTCTCCTCCTCGTCCTCCTCTTCATACTCCTCCTCATACTCCTCCTCGTCCTCCTCCTTCTTCTGAACTAATTTCCTCACTGAGACCAAGCATTCCCTTCTTTTCTGAATCATTCCCAATATTATACAACTGTACGTTATCACTGGTGAGATGGATCAGCAGATACAGTCCTTTGCTGATGAGAATGACTCCCTGAGGTTGGCCTGTGGAATCCATGTAGTAAAGGAAAGAATTCACCCATAGTTATGCTCTAGCCTACATATGTGTGCCATGCTTTCCTCACTCACAATGAATGAATGAATGCATGCATGAATGAATGAATGAATGAATGAACAAATAAATGTTAATATGTTTTTCCATCTCCCATTACAAATTATTGAGGGTTTCTGGAACCATCAGAAACAACTTAGTTGGGGACTGAAAAGGTTGCTTAGAGGTTAAACATACAGGATGTTCTTGTAGAACATATAGGTTTAGTTCCAAGCCCCCATGTGGTGGATCACAACTATTTATTAACTTAATTTTCATGGGATTGAATGCACTCTTGTGGTCTCTGCATGCAACAGGCACACATGTAGTGTGAATGAATGCATTCAAGGAAAATATCCATAAATGTACAATAAAAATAATGAAATATTAGGAAAATATAATTTTATCTGTCTTAGTTCCTATTTGTAAAAGAGACAACCCCAGAAAGGTCTTCTATACTCAGCTTCCTCTATTCGTCACTGTACATTATAGTCATCTACAATCCCTTCCACAAGGCACTCATTAAAATAATGAATTAATTAATTAAAATAAGTTAAATAATTAAAATAAAGTTAACTATTTTTAACTGACAAACATTTCTACACATTTTGTCTTACAGTATAATGATATATATAGACAGGTAGATCATTATAAAGCAGAGTCTATAGCCATTTTCATCTTACTATGGCTTTGGCTTCCACTAAAGTTGTCTTTGCCTGAATGATCAAAACAAAACAAGAAACATAAAAACTTAGGTAAACAAGCCACAGCACCAGCACCAACGGAAGAAAATCTAGACCTTCCTTCTAATAGACACAAAGAAACACAGTGAAAGAGTGCCACAGGGCCAAATCCAGACTTGTCGTCTCATTATTTTGTTGTGTTGAAAATATTTATGCCTATTCTTACAGTGCTATTAGATATGTATGTATATATGATGTATATGTATATGTATAACTAACTGTGGCTACAGTGCTTTCTAGTTCATAACTAATTTTATTACTCCAGTCTAATTGAAACCTGTACTTATTGATACACTGCTTTAAATTTCTTTCTACCTAGCTGCTATTCTTCTTTCTTTTTAATTTGTATTGATTTCTATCTAATAGCAGCTCTTCTTACTATTGGGCCAGTTTCAGTATTATAATATATATATATACTGTCCTAATTTACTTGTATTGCTAACATATCATATTTCTTACTATTTGCAAGTACAAATATTTTTACCCTGTTCACCAGCAGCTGATTCTATATGTAGGTATCAGTTCACCATAGGCTAATTCTATATGTAATTACCACTCCATCAACAGCTAGTTCTATATGTAACTACCAGTTCACCAGCAGCTAATCCTACATGTAACTACCAGTCACCAGCAGCTAATCCTATATGTAACTACCTAACCCATAAACGTAAAGGTATAGTGGGAATTTTTAACTTCACTTGTTGAAATGTAACATTTAATTTCCAGTATCCTCCCCCAAATCCTCTTTTCTTTTCCTCACTTACATCAGTTAATGTTCTTAGAACAGTCTGTAACTAGTTAAATCCCATCTGCCCCCAATATTCTCCCTCTCATTTTTCCAAATTCTGTGTACATTTTTCTAGAAATATATATCAACCTGTATATTCAGATAGTTATAAATATATATTCAGGAAAATGAAACTCTACTTTAAAATTGCAGTTTCAGGCTACAAATTCACTACACGTTAATAGAGTGAACACATGTGCATGGATATTTTTCTTGGCTTTGCTCTGATCTCATCAGAAGGCACTGTCATACATCTAATTACATATTTAGTATGAAAACACGATAAAGTAAACTACATTTCAACTAGTAGGAGACTGATTCATATGTAAAATTTACAGTGTCTCTGCTTTCAAAAATAATTATTTTGACAGAATGATTGTCTTTTATGAATGCTTTGTAAGTGTGGCATAAATTACTGTTGCTTTTTGCAATTCTCTAAAATTGAATAGAAGCAATTTTCCTGCTTTTTCATTTCTATTTATTAATCAATTAGTTTGTTTTTTGGCAATTTTATTCATATAATAGGGCATTCTATTGCTGTTGTACCAACCCTTGTTTATCTCCTTCCTATCCTTGTCAACTCTCTCTCCTCCCTAGAAATCCCTTTCCCTTTTATTTTATTTTAACACACATATTCTAACTAGAACCGTTTTTATGACAGACGGTGTGGGGTCACCATTGTGTACACAACTGAAGACATTGACTGTCCCCATAGAATCCACTGGTAGCAGTAGTTGAGCAGGAAAGTGTAGTACCTCATTAGACCTTCTTTGAGTTATAACTGTCTATTGATAGGGCCAGTCTTGTGTAGGTCCAGTGCAGGTAACTGTAGCTGCTGCAATATTGTGTTTGTAATAACTGTGTCCCTAGGTGAAGAGAGCATTTTGTAGCTATTTTTCTGTCTTCCAACTTGTACATTCTTTCTACTCTTTTTTCTGGGTTATTCCATGGACACTGTAGGAAGTGATATTAATGTCCTGTTCATGTCTGAGTGTTCAAGTGACATTTATTCTGAGCATCTTGAACATCCATGATTATCTGAACAAACCACTATTGACTGAAACGAGAAGTATCTTTAATTAAGGCTAAGAGATTTGTCTGGGAGTATAAATAGAAACAGAATGCAGTTTGGTATCATGTCAATGTAGCTAAATAACAGCAGTAAATTCTCCACCCTATAGGACTGTTGTCTTCAGAAACCATGTTTTTTTTTTTTTTTTTTTTTTTTTTTTTTTTTTTGGACTGGGTTCAAAGCACCCTACTGTGGAAAAGGCATCAAATCCCACCTAGGAATAGTTGGTTACTTCCATAATAATAGTGTAACTTTTGCACCAATGAGTAGATCTTGTCTGGCAGTCAGCATTGTGGTTCATAGGGTTCAAGTTGGGTACAGACCATTGAAGTCTTATCTCACTAGGCGCCTAGCCCAGCATCTTTGATACTAATAAAATAGACAGCATGGAGGAGTAAAAAAAAAAAACCTAGATAAGAAGGTCATCTAGAAACTTCAAACTCTATCGTCTTAGCTATGTACGCTGTTTAAAATGGGAGAGTGTGATTTCTCAGAACTTTGACATCAGGAAACATCGTGAAGGAACCCAGTTATGTCTGTACCTTCAACTAGGGGGTCAAAGACGAGCCATTGTTAGAGTACTGGCCTGCTTATACAGCACTGGAGATGGAAAGCTCTTTGGAACATGGTGAGAGATGAGTGGGAATACTTCAAAATAAGGTAAGCATTGCTGTCATCAAAGGACGGTTCACTAAAGTTTCCAGGAGTCCCAACTAATAGGTTTCAACATAGTTCACAACTGTAGGTGTAATATCTACCTCTAATGAACACTTAACTGAAGAAAATGGACAGATAACCATGGCTTCTCTCACATAGTATGAATGGAAGGAATATATTTTGATATCAAGGTATATTGAATTGTCTTTTGAGAAATTCTTTCCTGATGAAGTTTCCCTAACTTATTAAGGGTATGGATGTTGAGTGAACTCAAACCGCACATGATTATCCATCATATAGATTGTGTTGCCAGCCAATGCTGAAAAAGAATGTAAAATGGATAATACAGAGAGAAGAAGATAGCTAATCATAGCTTTCCAGCTACCAGCAGCAAGATCTGTGTAAGTTTATGTCTTCTAGAATTTACTCTGGGAAAAGAGACAGAATGAATCTGGTGAGGCTGAACATATTTGAAACACAATGATTTACATGGCAAGGGAGGATTGTACAGGATGGTCTGTATACTGCCTACACTATCCCCTTGTAACCAAAGCTGTCCTTCCTACTCCTGAGAACGATTATCTTTTGCAGTTTAAAGCTAAGTACTTCATTCAGCTGAATGGAACATCTATGTTTATGTATACCTTCTCCAGAAGTTGGTCTCTAATGACTGTAACAGCATCTTTCTCTTAATAGCCCTAAGAAGACTATTAGTTCATATCTAGCCCCAGCATCAGTTGAGGGCTCTGTTGTAATTTGACCTCAGTTTTATATCTCTTTCTGCCCATCCATATTGCTCTCTCTTCTTCACAGAAGTTACTATAGACTTATAATTAATAAACTTTCTTCATGAAGATATCTATATCTGAGTCTGTTCCCAGGAGCTTCCGTGAATGATAATAATTTGTTCTCTCCATATTGTTGTTATTTGGTTTTTGTATGATACCTCATTATTATTATTTATATTAGGTTATTCAAAATATGTAAGTTTGTTTAAAATCAAGCTTGAAAGAAATGCATTTTCTTCTATAATTTATATCTCCTACTCTATTGTACATTTTGATCCCAAACTTCCCATTAGATCACTGGTTAATCTTCTGGGAGACATTTTATCTGATTTGTGCTTTTCTGAAGAACTATAATTTATTATAGTACCATTATGTTATCTATTAAGATTATCTATCATTTTCTAATAAATGTAGGATTCAAGTTCCTTCAATTTTATCCAATGAAGCAGATTTTTAAAATTCATGGTACTCTTCTGCTTCAGTGCAGGTTTCATTAAACACATAAATCAAAAACTTCCTCATACAGGATATATCAGATCAAGATTCAAGTAAGTAACTCAAATATTACTGTTGGCAGCTTTGACATGTTTTCTATCTGTTGTTTTCCATATGCTACAATGGCCATATCTATACTCCAGGATAATAAATTATGCTTTTCTATCTGTCTATGCAGCCAATTAAGATATATTGGACATCTCATGTCATGCCAGAATATTGAGTGTGACTCCTAAACACATGATGATGGCAATCTAGATTACTAGTGATAATAATTTATAAGGAGAGATTTCTCATGTTATCCAGTCATTATTTATGTTGGTAGCTTAAATGTTATGTAAAGAACCATTTAGAAGGCAGCATCCACTCTTCATTTAAACTTTGTTCATCTAAGGTATGTTCACCTAAGGGAGATATGTGACTTTTGTAGTTCTGTATATTAGAAGAATGAAATGGAGGTTTTGTTTGGCCTGTATATGCAGTCATGTTTCTTTTGTTGTTGTTGGTTTTTTGAATTTTGGTATGTGTCTGTCTTCCAATATCCTGTATCATAAGTATAATTGTCAATAATGTATAAGTTTGTATTTTAACTGTGTTATTATTATTATTGTTATTACTATTACTATATTACTATTACTACTACTACTACTATTACAAAATATCTGTGTAAGGTTCTGTTGCTGGAGATACTATGAACTAAAGTCTGATCAGGTGTGTTTTAGAAGAAACACAATTCAGCACATAAAAAGGAACAGAGAGGAGGTATCTTTTTCTGAGCAACAATAAATGTAAGAAAAGGCACAGTGACTAGGTGCAATGTGGGGTAATATGCTTATATAGTATCTGAGATCTACAAAGTGTCTCCTAAAGCCTCTCAGAGCCTTTGCAGATTGTCTGCTTCTAGATGAACAGTTCATGTACTGACGACATTAGCCCAGAAGAAGAAATCCCAGACAGCACACCTCACATGATTCTTTTATCTGACTAGCTAATACATGACAGGCACATCTCAATTTTTAAATACTTAGAGGTGACTGGCAGGAAGACCCTTGTTTTCCAGAAACATACATTCTAGAACCCACATAAAATCAACACAAAACAAAGCAAAACAGAACAAAACAGATCATTTAATTTGATATGACAGCAAGTGCTCTTGGTCACTTAACAGACAATATTTGAATGGATTATATGGAGGCTCAGGAAGGAATTTTCTGAGAACTCCATGGCAAGAATCATTCACAGAAGGGAAATTATATACTTTCATATGTTTAATTTAATTTCCATAAAAATATATATTTTAGTAATAAATTATATGTGTATGTATAAATGAGGATGTACATATTCCCCCAATTCCTTATAACCTCATATATCCATACCCTTTGCAGTGTGATACTGTGACTCCTCATTTAAAAGTGGAATAGATTTTCCTTAGCCTCAGATATGGTTCCTTGTTAGAGTATGGGTCTAGAATGTTTACCAAGGGCTCATGGTTTGAATTCTTGATCCCAGTTGGTTATATTGCTGAGAGGAGGGATATTAGGAATCCATATAGGCCAATGGGGCATGTGGTGCAAGAATGATAGCTTACCCATGGTCCCTTCCCCTCTCCCTCCTGTCCATTCAAGTGAAGTGCTTTGCTATACCTCACAAGTCTGTGCTGATATTCTTCCTCACCACAGGCCCAGAAACAATGGAGACATGTCAAACTGTAAACCAAAATGAATACTTCTCCGTTCAGGTTGGTTTTGCCCAGTGTTTCATTGCAGTGAGGAAGAACTGAGTGATAGGCTAAGGAAGTAGATCCAAGGCTGACCATCAGAAGATTTGGTAAAATTCTTCATCCTTTCTTGCCACTCAGCTACAATCCAATGAATAGGCTGGCTTCTGACCCTTGTGAATAGCCAAACACTTTTCAGTGCATGTGTAGAGCATCTTTCACTGACCTTAGATGTGTGGACCAATCTACTCGTGATGACCCTGTTTGATATTAGGTAAGAAGAATAAGCTGATAAACTATTATAACTATGGAGGAGGATTAAATTATTATTTTACAGAAATAAATGGATATAAATATTAACCACTTGAATCCATGGAAATTTAAAACAGAGCACATGCTGTGTCTCTTACAGGTACAAGTTATTTTAGCAGGCAGTGGGAAAATAATTGCAACTCTAATTGATTATTTGATACAAAATGTTCCCAAATTAGAAGTAAGCAAATTATAACCACACTTTTGATATTCCTAATTAGCATCTAAGTGAAATTATTCCACATTGGAAATTAAGGAAGAAGTAAAATAAATAGCAACTCTCTTCATGTTGTTGATTCTGTTTGTTTGTTTTTCTAGGGAGGTTTGGATTGTTTCAGTAGCCATTGCTCCCCAATGTGTTGATCTTTCAGTTACCCTAGTTAATACTCTGTCTTATGTCTCTTTATAACATACATTTCCTCCCACTGGCCAAGGAGCCAAGGACATCAGAAAGTCAAAGTCAGCACAGAGACTTACGTGGCCAAGATTAATTGGGAAACATGATTTTTGTTAGAATTATTACTTTCATCATGATTTCTTTAGCATTCTATGCCATTCCTCATCTAAACTACTTCAGTCATTAATGCATCTCATATTTCACAAGATTATCTGATAGTGTGATAAACACAGTTAACTGACAACTCATTCACCAGTAGATGAATAGTCTACGAGAAGTTTTGTACTAAAAAAAAAATGAAGCTATTTCTTATTATGTTTTGAAATTTATCATCAGTGTGTCTTTAGGACAGTCTTTGGATGTGTGTGAACATACACTTCTTGATTCATTGGCCTTCTGAAGACATATTATCAAAATTCAACTTTAAAGATTTAGTGTGGTATAGACAGATATTTCAGCAGCTAAGAGAGTATTGCAGAGGATCTGAACATGGTTTCCAGTATCCATGTTGGAGAGTTTACCACTCCTCCTAATTCTAGTTTCCATATCTTTTCTGGCCTTCTCATATTCTTGCATTCATATATAATACTGCACACAGACAGAGATAGAGACACAAACATAGACACAGACACACATATATGTTATATTTGAAAAGTATAACCCTTCCCAACTTAGTTTAATTGTCCCTAGTCAGCTCTTCAGTACAAATGTGTGTTTAAACATATTACAAAATTCCAATACAAGGTATGTCCAAACAGGATAACAGTGGCTGGAATGGCAGCTTCTGGAACATAAAGACAAATGACGAGTTCTGGTGTCAAATGTATGGGTTGCTGTTTGTCATGATGTCTATGAATGGCATTTGAGCTTGATGTGCTAAGGTGGTAATGGCATCCTGAACACCTGAGAGGTGGAAGCTGATTGAAAAAAATAAACATATATTAATTTACCTTGCAATTTAGTCACAAAGGTGATTTTTCAGAGACTCAATGTGAAAGGGTAACTTGAAATGGACTTTGGGATCTAAAGTGTACAAATTAAACAGTACAAAAATGTACCTCCTTTTTTGAGACATATTTTAAAGCAAGTAATTATTTTAATAGACCATAAAAACAGAAAATCCTTAGGCTGAATTATGTGAAAGAAGCTATTTAAACAATTATCCCATTCCTGATCAACTGATTTATGTCCTTCTTTCTCTTCATTCTTAGAGTTTCAGCTTTAGAGTAGTCTTGATGAGGGAATGGAATGTTCAGTGATGGCCTGTGAAGAGGGTATGACAGGAACCATTGTATGCTCTCCTCATGCCAAGGATGCTAGAAAGAGTTGATGTATTCCAGGTTGATGGGAAAAAGTTCTGTTCAACAAAATCACCAGCATACCTCACTCACACGCTCCTCTAGGTGTAGGCCAGGGTTTGATTTCTGAATTTCTGAAAGGAATGGAAGAAAAAAAAGTGTGTAGAGGAGCAAGGAATGGAAGATCAAAAGGTAGAATAAGACCCGATCATCCTAGCCTCCTAGCATTTATGTTCTTATTTTATTTCATCTCTCAAATCATTTTTTTTCTCCAAAATGAAGTTACTCCAGGGCAGGCTGTGTGCTCAGGATTAGTTTGGAAACATAAAAGAGATTCTTTATTCTCTGTACTTTTTCTGTTTGTTTTATTTTCTGTCTTTTTGTCTTCTTGTTTCAATCATTTATGTTTTTAGCTATTTATTTTTGTGACAGAGAGAGAGATAGACACACACACACAAAGAGAGAGAGAGAGACAGAGAGAGAGACAGAGAGAGAGAGAGACACAGAGAGAGAGAGACAGAGAGAGAGAGACAAAGAGACAGAGAGACAGAGAGAGAGACAGAGAGACAGAGACAGAGAGAGAGACAGAGAGGCAGAGAGAGACAGAGAGAGAGACAGAGAGACACAGAGAGAAAGATCAAAATACACTGTATGCAGAAATGTTTAAAAAGACAATAAGACAACAATAACTTCCTTCTTCAAAGATGGCCAGTATGTACTGACATGTTCCTAGTAAAAGGACTACAGCAGAAATATATCCAAGATTAGATAACCTAGTAAATGTGACTTAAACTTGGAACACTCTTTGTTCTCTTTCTTTCTGTGTGTGGTGAATTGTTCCTGGATTCCTAACTAACCAAAGCCATGAGATACATGGTCATCGTTCGAAGTTTGGGTGACACTCAGTAGAGAAAGAGTTATGTTGAGAGAAGGTTACCTCTCTAATCTGCACAGTCCTTCCTACTTTCTATACCTACTTTGATTATAGGTCCCTGCTGTACCTGGATTTCAAGATTTTCTAGACCTTTCTTTTCTTCCCTTGGTTGTTACGGCACACATTGCAACCTAGAGCAAAAGTCAAGAGGCGAGCAATGTCCTGTATAGCAAGCTGAGGTTGTTCAACACACCACATTGAACAAAAGTTTCAGCCCCCAACAAAAAAAAACAAACAAACTTCAGACCAATTTCACTTACGAATATCGATGCAAAACTACTCAATAAAATTCTTGCAAACTGAATCCAAGAACACATCAAAACTGTCTTTCACCATGATCAAGTAGACTTCATCCCAGGAATGCAAGGTCGGTTCAATATATGAAAATCCATTAACATAATCCACTATATTATCAAACTCAAAGAAAAGAATCACATGATCATCTCATTAGATGCTGAAAAGCATTTGACAAAATACATCACCCCTTCATGTTAAAAGTATTGGAGAGATCAGGAATTCAAGGCTCATACGTAAACATAATAAAAACAATAATACAGCAAACCAACAGCCAATATCAAATTAAACGGAGAAAACACACTTCTTAAATTCACAAGGAAACACTAAGACTCTAAATAATTACAGTAACTGTGAGAAAAGTCACATAACCAAGAATATAAGGATTGCAGAAACTCTACTTACTCGATGTCTTACAAAAGGCAGGAGTGGGACAAAAAGTTGAGTGGGTAGCAAATGGAATAGATCTGGGAGGAATTGGAGCAGGGGGATGAGTGTGATTAAAATGCACTGTTTGACATTATTGAGAAATAGCAAAAAAAAAAAGTGAGATAGGAAAAAATACATAATGACAGTTTGTTCCATCCTTAGTAATGTCCCTCCCCCAACCCCGGCATGGACGCACATACTCTCTCTTTCTTTAATGTGTATGTATGCCTACTTGTCTGTATGTGCACCAAATGCATGCAAATGACCACACACTCTAGAGGATGGAATTATAGATGGCTGTGAGCTGTCAATCAGGGTTAGTTTCTATAAACACATACATCACCAAACACAAAGAGTATGACTTTTAGTAGCCACCATGTGACATCAGTTACAGGATGGTGATAAGTTTTAATGAAAACTAACCCTGGTCCTCTGCAAGGAAAGCAGCTCTTGCAACCTTTAATGAATCTCTCCAGCATCTATTCTATTTTAAATAGGTGATCTCTTAATGTGTTTTCAGAGCATGTTTCTCACAGTGAAACTTAGACTGTGATTTTATTTTCAAAATGTTGAAGACTGATAACTGTAGCATTCAATCACCACTTGTGTTCCTTCAGATGTTGCTATGTTAAGTTTTACTGCTTGATCTACTTGATTCTTAGGCACACATTTATTAATTTTTCATGCACCCAAAGAAGTCCTTGTTCTTAAAGCTTATCACCATCCTGTAACTGATGTCACATGGTGGCTATTTAAAGACGTAGTCTTTGTGTTTGGTGACTTAAGTGTACATAGAAAGTTATTCTCTCCTGTAGTTCCTACATCTCTGTGGTCACCTTCAACATCACACCCTGGACCATACAGTTAATTTATCTTTGAACATGTCATAACATCTCATGCTTTGATTACAACTACCTCTCCTTCCACTTTTCTTGTTCAACTCACCCACTCTGGGATTGGTTCATCACCCTCAACCACTCTGATTTATTTGGGTTCTTGGCTTTCTTTCAATTAATTCGTTTTCCTTAGTTGACTGATGTGATGTCATAGGCTGGTATTTTGAAGGCATTTTTGGCCATGCCGATAACATTTTTCTTCCATCAGTTTCTAATTTAGTCTGTTTAGAGTAGTTGTTATCGTAAAACAAACCAATCATATTTTCACATCCCAGAAGTCCTATTTTTCTGAAGAAAAACTGAGAGATGGAGTGGTTTTATGGTGAGTATTCAAACATGATGGACTTTGCCTGTAGTCTGTAACAATGAACACATGGTTACATGGCTCTTGCAGATGCTTTCTTCTGCAAACCCTCCATACTCTCTTTCGTCATACTTGGTATCTTACTTTTTGAAAATTATACATCATTAAGAAATCAAAAGATGAGAAGTAGTTGCCTTCTTCATCCCTCATGTCAATATTCACCTATATCCCATACTCTCACACTGTTCTGTCAGGGTAAATGAGTAATCTTGGGCCCTATTTTCCATTCCAAAGAATGGTCACACTCCCCTTCCCAGCCTTTGAAAGGACATTATATTGCTGACTCATTTTATCTCATGTATATTGTAGTTTCTCCTTTTTAAAAACCGTTCTCCAAAATTGCTAAATCATTTTCATTGAGGACAAATTCCGCTCTTCCTGATTCCATCTCTCTGTTTTGTTTTCACTCATGGGAGACTGGATTTTCTAAAAGTAGGTCTAACAATACCTCCTACCCACACTCATTTCTTACAATCTGATCTTGAATTTTGCTTTTCCCCCATTTTTACAACCTCCTTATGATTTTCATGGAGGGAAATATTAGGAACCTAAGTTCAGATGTAGCTGTGCTTTTTGCTACTGAGCTATTGCTGTCTTCAGGACCTGTCAGCTAGCACAGCATGAATGGATGCATATGCAAACTCGTGTAGACATGCCACTTGTTTTGATTTTGATTTTCACATACTGTTACATGGCTGAAAGAAGCAGTTATGATTCTTTTCTTAAGTGCTGTGGATACAACTCAAACTATTTTTGAACAGCCTCTGAAATTGAGTCATTCTGACATTAAGGGCAAACCTCTTAAGCTGTAGAATCCTATTTACTTATTTGTTTGTTTGTTTGTTTTTATTTGGTGAAGCTCTGGTGGAGGAATTTCATCTGCAGAAAAGAAATTCATAGTATCTCTTGTCACAACCTCTTAGTGTGTCTGTGACATGGCTTTATGTAGATATGCTCTTATCAGTTGACCAGGGGTTCATTCTGTATGCTCACTTATTCTCTCCAACTATGTTCTGAACACAAGATTGATAATGCTGTAGTTAATGTATTTATTAAGGCACCTCTATATAAAGAACATTTTATTTTTATTATAATATAATTATTTACAGTTGACATTTTTACTAGAATGACCCCACACACCATTTATAAATGCACATCTTCTTCCCGCCCATTCTTGTTTCAGGAAGAAGACATTTTTGTACTTTATTTGTAAAAATCTAGTTCACTGTGGTAGAAAGATTCCCAATTATTGAAAAATAAATAGGGGCTTAGTATGTTTTTGACGTCTGTTTGGAAACTACATGTCATCAGGGTGTCTCAGAAATATGACAGATTTTCCTCAGTGTGTTGGACCATGCAAAGAGGAAGCAAGAAAGGATTTTCACATATTTTAAGGGAAATAGCTGCTGAGAAAATCCATGGTTCACTGCTTTAAGTAATTTGCACAGATGAATGCAACCTGTTTATAACAAACCTGTTTTTCTCCTCTGCCCTTGAAGCTAAGATCATTGTTTTCCTGGAATGGAGTTTGTTTAGTTACAAGATTCTCTGTATGTAGAGTTTTTAAATCTCATCAAACATTCATCTAAAGCAATATACCCAATTCTTTGTTGGATTTGTTAAGAACTGAGTGGAAAACACTAAGTCAGGCATCCATAGTTTCTCTGCGTTACGAATGGATTTTCTATTGGCATCTAGATATTGCATCCTATTTGGAGTTAAATCTCAACTATCAATTACTAAAAGATTTAAAGTTTAAATATTTTAATATTAGGATTTTCTTAGATCACATCTCTCTCCCCACCCCCAGAGCTATCACATTCTCTTTGATTTGGTCTTAGAATACAGTGGCATTGGGTTCATAAGATGTGGTATGTCAGTTGAAAGGAAGCTGCCTTTATTTCACTTTAATTTCTTTTTGGAAACCGTAAGTTCTCAGCACATTAAATCCAACATCTTCACAGACGTGTCTGGGCTGTTTATAGGTGGATATTTTTCATTTCTTTGTCTGAGGAGAAAGCTGTTTATAGAGTAACTTATTATATAAACACCCTTTGGCATCTTTTAATAGAAATCAATAACAAAGCAAAAGAGAAGGCAGATGCAATTTAACTACATGACATACTAAAGATACCCTAAGAACTTCTTGAAAATATAGGATGTACTATGTTTGTTTGGCATAAATGCTTGATGGGCATGGTTAATATTCATTGACATTATTTAAAAAGTGGAGTCTTTAATAAGAATATCTGAAAAATAACATTTTTAATTCATAAGACATCTTCAAATTTCTCATTATTTTCAAATGTGTTACCACCACTAACTTATGGAGGTATACTTTGGCAACCCTAAGTAATCATATCCATAAACTGATAGACCAGAGAAAGACTCTAACTCTGAAAAGAATGCCATTCTCACAGTCTTGTCATGTGATGTGCCAGTCCAGACTGCTTCTGTCAGGTGGTGGCCAAGGCAAAGATGCCAGTTGTGATCTTTGAACATCAATAGTGACCCCCAAAGACAGCCTTTCTTTACAAAACAGATGTCCAAATGAAAAAAGAAAGTCTTAAAGAAGTACACTTCAGAAAGAGCTTGGTCAGAGCTGAAACAAAAGATAGAAGTGACAGGGACCTCTGTTCTCAAGATGTGCTATCTTGTGCTATGATAGTGACCAAATTAAGACTGTTTTCTTAAAAATGTATTTGTTTATCTACTTTTCTCTTAGTGATTCCTCTCTGACAAGAGTTTGTAGCCCATTTTCCATACACATGCAATCTACAAGGAATCCAAATTCAAAGCACTTAGAGAGAAGTGCTTTGAATTTAAGAACAAGGTCTTCATATCTGGAAGCAACATCATGCTCTCATAAATAACTCTGAAGTCACTGCCTTTGCACACTTCCGTGGTTTGCAAAAGGCAAACACTTGATTTGTGTTTTGATGTTAAGGACAAGTTCTGTCACGCATCTCTTCACTTACTACAGTAAAAATTGACTGATAGCTTTCTATTTTTTCCTGTCATATTTTTCTTTTGCATCTAATGTACATTCCATGGCTTACTTCAATTGCTTCAGTCTTTATATCACGAATATCCTATCTACAAGTTGTTTTTATATCCATTCTAGTGCATTCCGCTTTTCTTCCTATAACTTATATTTATGTTTGTGATTTCACTAAGATGTCGAAAAGAAAAAAAAAAACACTACAGTATGATTTAAATTTTATAAAAGCCATAGTGTGATGGTCCATTATAGTATGATTTTGTTCTTTGTTTCCAAGCATTATGGTGGACCCTTCCCCCACCCCCATCCTTTCACTCTTTCTTTTGAAGCAGTTGTATATTCATGATCAAGTATGTGTTAAGGATCCAAGACTGTGCTGATTCATACCTGGAATCCTGACATTTAAGACGTGAAGATATGAGTTTGATTCCAGCTTGGGGTAAAAGAAAATCTATAGATCGTCTTGAAACACCGAGAGAGAGAGAGAGGGGTAGGGGTAGGGGAACTCTTCATCAAGCAAGACAGCAGGGTGGAGCAAAGTAAATAGGGGTAAAGAGAGAAAAGACAGCAGAGCTGGTCTTCTTTTCTTTCTAATTTCATAAATTTATTTAGACATAATACATGCGTCTTACAACTTAGCCTTTAAATTATGTGTGTTAGTTCATTGGTTTTCTTACATGCCAGAAATGCAAGTAAATACACATACAATTTTATGTGTAACACCTTCTGAAAGAGATCTGAATTGTTTACTGATTACTATTCTTCCTCGTGCTTCACATGGGTAAACCCTCATCCTCCTTGTGTTTCTTCTTTGCATTTGCCATTATCTAGGTGTTTCATACAATGGGAATCACCTATGATGTGTTCTTTTGTCTTTGACTTCATTCGTGTACCAATTGTTCAACTTTAATTCACTTTGCAAGAGACATGAGGACTGAATTTATTTTTAATGTTTACTAACGTTTCCCTGTATAGATGTAATGTGTTTTGCTGAGACCTGATTTGTGTTATTTTTATCTTTTGGCTGTTGTGATGAATACTGCTGTAGACATTCATGCATAATTTTTACTGTATTGATTTGCTATGGATGGATAATAACATGTCATTTGGTGGCTTGGCCATGAGAAATGTATTTTCCTACTGTTCTGTAGGCTGAATGCCTAAGATCAGGCTTCTGGAAGATACTGTTCCTATGAAAGCTACTTGGGGGTGAAGGGAGAAGGTAGCCTACTGCTAGTCAAAGACAGAGTCCTCAGAGTCTAGATAATAGAGAATAAATATTAGAAACTACAATATAAATGGGGTTATATATAAATGACACAGGTTATTATAAATACGACAACCAAGATTTTCTCAAAACAATGTTTTTAAGAAAATAAACACTCTGACAGGGACATTTAAGAGTTCATCACTGGACGCTATTCAACCTAAGTTAAAGCCAGTTTGTGTGATTGGCTTGTACAGACAATGAGGCACTTACCATTGTCCTTTCAGTCTGGCTCTTTGCACATTACAATGCCATTACAACCAGCATGGAAGTAATGCCCCAGCCAAAATGTGTATAGACAATGTGTACCAGGGCAATCATCTGTCTTGCAGAAAGAAATTCAATAGAGACAGCATTGTTTAAATGAAGATAGAAGGGTACTAAGTACACGAATTTGCAAAGAATTTCGTAATTTACTTTTAAAGTTAATTTATAGTTTTAATGAATATAGTTCATTTCATCACTTTAAAGAATATTCTTTTTTAACAAATTACTATTAATGAGACAGAGATATTCCATGAAAAGCTACAAGTGGACATCTTCCTTTTTGTTAGGTGTCTGAGAAAGGAGCTTAAAGTTTGTCTCAAGGCAATACTTTATATATTGGAAATACAAATCAAGGTAAAGTTAATGAGCAATAAGCTAACACTGTTATTCTAAACACAGGTTTTATTCCCAGCCCAGTTCTATTTAGTTTTTGCTTTCCATGTGAATCGACTCTAAGCTTTTCCTGTTGGTATATCTGTCTAAGTCAGTGAGATCTAGAAATCACATCCTAACTCTGTTCATGCCAAGTACTGGTGGAGATTCTTCATCCTTTTTTCCCTTCCCTCCTCTCTTCTCCTGTTACCCTGCTCCCTCTCCCTCCTTTCTGTGGTACAGTCACCATCAGCTAACATAACTCTGCTTGTGTGTAGCACTCCATCCAGCCATTCTCATGAAAAACAGTGCGAGATTATTGTCTGAAGGAGATCTCAAATACCCCTTCCTGGAATTCCAACAGAAAGAGCCAGGCAGACCCCTTCCCTCAATGTTGTCCAGGTAATCCCAGGCACAGTCTTCAGAATTTGCTAAGGCCCAATGAGTCAGTCTCACATTATTTTTTAAAAATAGGTATTTTTTCCATACAATGTATTCTGACTGAGGTTCATCTTTCCCAACAGCTTCCAGATCTTTTTGCCCTCTCCACCCACCCGACTCTGATCCCGTCTTGTTCCCTGTCATTAGGAAACAAACAGGCATCTATAAAGGAAAAAAAAACCAAACAAACATACCTGTATAGGACAAAAAAGAAAAGGTACAGGCAAAACAAAAAGCCAAAGAAAATGTACAAGAAATACATATAGAGTACATACATACATACACAAAGACATTGACAAATACACATACACACATACATGACACACAAACATAACACACATTGACATAGACACATGGCACAGGTATAAACACACATTGATACACACATGACATACAAACACACACACACACACACACACACACACACACTAGTACACATAGAAATACCCTAAAAATAAAAAAAACAGAAAACATAATATGAAGGAAAAGACCTATAAGGTAAAAAACAGGCTAACATGAAGCATTATGAGCTGAAACATAAAGGAAAGCAAAAACAAAAAACTCTTCAATGTTTCTATTATGAACTAGTCTTTCCTTTCTCTTCCCTTCCCTTTTGTCTGTTCTGAGGTCCACTTCTGTCAACAGAGACATTGACTGTGTGAAAAGGAAATACTGACCATTTATGCATTAGACACTGTATCCAAGGAGATAGATTTTAAGAGGAATTTTCCAAAGAGTCTGGGTTGAAAGTATCTGCTAGTTACCACTCATTTTGACTACACAACATAGAGAAATCAATACCCAGTCCCAGTGTCAGAATGTGAAGGGTAGTCTGTTGGTTGGGGAAAAGACATCAGTGATTTGATCCAGTACTGGACTCTGTGTGCTATATTATCAACCTGCCAGGAAGATGTAGCCACAGGTGCCATCTTAGCATGACTGTTAGGGAGTAGCTAAGCACTTTCTGTTTGTGTCTGAGGCCTGTTCACAGGAGTGAAATTCATTCCTGCTACTTTAATACTAGTCAAAAGCCCTGGCTGGAGAAGTCAAAGGCCTTAAGGCAGATAGTCATGTTGAACTGTCTTCTAATATTTATGTTTATATATGTAGATGTGGGCTGTCCTCAACTTTGGTTAGAGAAGCTTCTTTGTAGAGTAGACAAGAGATAAAATAAAGAATTATAGCTGTCCAAAGTGCTGAAAATAAGAGACAAAACATTCATCCATAAATAGGACAGAACTTCACACCCTTCTACATACAACCACCACTACCACCACCACCACCACCACCACCACCACCACCACCACCACCATCACAGCCACTAAGGCACTGGGAAAATTTCAGAAGAAGAGACAGATGAATGATGGAAATATGTGCTGTGAAGTGATGTCTTCTGAATGCTTGCCACCAACTCAAAGCTTCACAAAAGTCTGACACCATTCCTCGTGACAGAATATAGAACTTCAGGCGGTACTTCAGCATACAGGAAAATAAGTCCAGCTTGGGTTTCCACAGGAGGGGTCAGGAGGTTAAATCAGTCCAACAGGAGAAGCATGATGGATGAAGAGGAATAGAACTGACCACCCTGTGTATAGGATTGTTCACCTGTTGTACAGCACTTCGTAGGATGTCAGCATTGAACCTCAGGCTGTACCTGAACACCTGCACATAGGAGATCTTGATGCAGAATTGCCTTTTGGAGGGATTTGACAGGTCCACCAGACTTTGTCAGTCTCACTGTGTAGGGTGGGTCGCTGAGTCTGACCATGTAGAGAGATATGGACAGTCTTGATAAAAGTTTTCCACCGATTTTCCCAGCAAGAGGGTGCAATTGTAGCATTGGCTATTCTGCAGACAGATCTTTTCCCACGGTGCATAGCTAAATTCCCCAAGGGGCATATTCCAGCCTCCTGCATGGTACCCCTGAAGGGACTGAGGAAGAACATAGGGTCCAGGCTGCTGAGTATCCAGCAGATATGCATGGACATGCCGATCACTGAGTGAATAAAGTCCACGAAGTTCTCGTTGTTCTGGAGAGCGAGGGATGTGCGCTTGTGCCACCAAGGGTCAAAAACATATCCAGGTGAATCTCATTGCTGATGAAGGTGGTGTGGACACAAAGGCATGAATCCATTTTCTGCAACAGGTACCTCAGTTCCAATTCCTGGTAATCCAGGTTGGTCTCAAAGCTGATGAACTACTCACTCGTCTCAGAGTCCATGTTTTGTGTTTCACAGCGGCCTCTATACAGCTCAGAGTCCTTATTGCAGGAGACAAAGAGTGAGATGCTGGCCAGGCTGCTCATGGCACAGGTGTTTCTCCACCTGTACTGGCTGGATTTGTATGTCAACTTGATACAAGCTGGAGTTATCACAGAGAAAGGAGCCTCCTTTTAGGAAATGCATCCATGAGATCCAACTGTAAGAAATTTTCTCAGTTAATGGTCACTGTTGGGAGGGCCCATTGTAGGTGGTACCATCCCTGGGCTGGTAGTCCTGAGTTTTACAAGAAAGCAAGCTGAGATAGTCAGGAGAAGCAATCTAGTAAGCTGCACCCCTCTATATCTACTTTATCAGCTCCTGTCTCAAGGTTCCTGTCCTATGTGAGTTCCAGTCCTGACTTTCTTTGGTGATGAACAGCAATGCGGAAGTATAAGCTGAATGAACTTTTCTTCCCCAACTTGCTGTTTTGTGCAGGAATAGAAACCCTGACTATGACACCACCTATGTTGCATAGGATAGTGTGCTGGCACAATGTGGTGCTATCATGGCACATACCACTCCTCTGGCTCTCCAAGAAGGGTCCACAGAACCTATTCTCATTGCAGAAGAGAAGTGACTGGACTCTTGCAAGCCACTGCTGAACTGTCCTGTGAAGAAGAAAAATGGAAAATGTTAGCGACCATCAATAGGATTGTGAGATGCATCTGACAACTGACCATGCAAGTTGGAGCCTCCCAAAGAATGAACATGGGGGTTAGAATTATGGCTTCAGTAAAATGCTTACCATGTAAGTATGAGAAGCTAAGTTTAATCCCCAGTATACATGTAAAAAATGTATCAGTAGCCATACTTATAATCTCAGGTTTTGGAGGACAGAGATAAGAGGATCCCTGACACTTGCTAGCCAGCCAGTCTAGCCTAATTGGAGAACCCTAAGAATAAGCAGATTAAATATAAGAGGATGCAGAGTGACTATGTATTAATAACTACATTGTCATTCTGCATTATGTCTTATGGCTGTTGTACCACTTTGTACTTTACACATCTAACATTCTCTGTGCACATGTATGAAAAGGAAACATTGGGCTAATTATTAGGATATTCATCTACCTCTATTTATTCCATTATATAATAGGCTCTGAGAAGTTTTAGGGAATAAAGTTTCTAAACTCAAATACACTTGCTGGATGAGAACAAATCTTGAAAAGTCTCACATTGGCAAGATTTGTGGACTTTTATGTTTTTTTTCTTTTATATTTATAAATATATAAATATATATATATATATATATATATATATATATTTGGTTTTTTGGTTTTTCAATACAGGGTTTCTCTGTGTAGCCCTGGCTGTTCTGGAACTCACTCTGCAGACCAGGCTGGCCTTGAAGTCAGAAATCCACCTGCCTCTGCCTCCAAAGTGCTGGGATTAAAGGCGTGTGCCACCACTGCCCGACTATTTGTATTTTTTTTATGTCAACACCAGAGGATTCCACATCTTCCACTAATGAAGTTATGGCATGCTCAGCCCTGTCAACAAGAAAAAGCTTCATTGCATAATATTCTAGAATTCATGTAGGACTTCTATATGGATCATCTGATATAACTCACATAGTGGCTTTTCAGAATATGCAATTAAGATATATGTTCCTCAAAAAAATACTACAACAAAAAAGCAAGTGGTTCCATCATATCTGAAGAATGCCATGGATAATTTATGGACTGTATCAGCAATCTATATTGAAATGAGAACAGTGAGGGAAGGTCTGGTTTGCCAGTGGGCTCAGGGGGCATGGCGCTATGCACATGGACAATTTAGAGACAGAACAGAAATGCCCCAAATTCTTAAATAAATTTTTGTTCTTTCTCTTATTTTCCTTTAATTTTCTGTTCTTTCTATTTAAAGCTCCTTGGAATCGGATTAATCCTTAGAATTTTCCCTATGCATCATGCTGGAGAGACTTCAAAGTGATGCCTGAGAGGTGTTGATAGAGAGAGAACAGAATGTTTAATGGAGGGTGGAGAGAAAGACCGCATTTACTTGACTGGAATATTGAATTTCATCAGCACAAAATCAGCACCAATATAGGATGGTACTTTGTGTGGGTGATTGTGTTCCTTGGTTTCTATTCAAAACTGAAATAAATCCCATCAGTGCTCTGATGTTTAGACCATTAAGAAGGCATTTCCTAATTCCTTCTTTGCCGGATTTCTTTTCTGTTTGTGGAGTATATATTTTAGGAGTCACTGGACTATTAACGTTTCACTAGTTTGTGTCAGAAGTAAGTATCTATGAAGTGATTAATGAGTGGATTTAGTGGGATTAAATTCGGGTGTAGAACTAGCAGGTAGGAAGCCTGGTTGTGAAGGCAAACATCTGATTTCTAGTGTGATGCCAGACAGTGTCAAAGCTGGTTCTACAGCCAAGCGTCTGATCGCTAAGCAAATTCCCTCGATCTGCAAGCAGAGAGCACAAGCAGTATTTTGGCTTTTCCACATCCTAAGTAATTTTAACACCTGTGGGTACTTTACAAGACAAGCCTGGAAACAAGATAAGGAAAAAAAAATAGAAATGGCTACAGTCTCCTTTTCTGGAGATAGAGATGGTTCTTGGCAATCACTATCCACAGATTGTGGAGTTTGTTGACGATGAACATTAAAGCCCGTGAGACAAAAATACCCACGCTTTAAGAAACTCCAATTTGATTGGCTCGAGATTGTAGGTCCTCGGAAAATGAAAAAGGAAAACTGAATTTCTCAAAAGTGTGGTGAAGTGTCAAAATTTAGGTCATCCACCAAAAGCTAACATTTGTGTGTGAGAGAGAAGGAAAAGCACCCTGCTTCTGCCTGACAATACTTATTTGGAGTTTGCTTATGGCATCTTCAGGATCGCTGAGGTTTGTAGAGCTGGAGGCTTCATCTGTGTAGTTCAGCATTTTCTGTCCTTGACCATAACTCAGCTTGTCTAGTGCCTTAGAAGTCAGTCATCATCATGAGGATGCTGGATAAGGAATGTGCACAGCACAGACCCACAGCAACCATCCTGCCAGATTCTTTAGGACATGTGAGATGGCTGAGTTTGGGAAGAAGGGAGAAGAACCATTCCCAAAAAATTGAGGTGGAGTCCTCATGGTGAATCATTGCGCGGAATACATTCCGTAAAGCTCTTTAGCCTCCACGAGTTCAGCCCTCATGTCTTTACTTGACTTTCTCATAAGGAACCTTCTCCATCACGTTAAATCTGAGTCTGCATCAGTTATAAGACAGAGCTTCTTTCTACTCAGAGACAAAACAGTGCTTCCAGGTCAATTGCACAGAAGTGTTCTTCCACTGAGTCTGAAACCGGAAACACGTCTAAAGCATCTTTACGCAAAAGTCACATCCTCTCAGGATGTTGGATGCCTTTCTGGTCTGTGCGGAGATACTGCCTCTGTTCAGCTACGTAGCACCAACAACAGTGAAACATTTACCATGTTAAAAAATATTCTTTGACAATTTTAATAACGCACGTAATGGCTTTTGGCTGTTTTCACCTCTTTTCCTTATCTAGTCTCTCGTTCTCTCCATGGAAATCCTTCTTCCCAACAGGTTTCACTGTATATTCACAACTCTACTTCCTCTCTCTCTCTCTCTCTCTCTCTCTCTCTCTCTCTCTCTCTCTCTCTCTCTCTCTCTCTCTCTCTCTCTCCCTCTCCCCCCTTTTCCTCTTCCTCTCCCTCCCTCTTTATGGGAGTATAATGAGGCTTGGTGTGGTGAGCATGGCTAGGAGGTATCTACTGGATCATGGTAACGTATCAATGGTCACATCACAGATGAAAATAACACTCCCTCTTTTGTAATCATTAACCTCCATTAGTCCCTCATGGAGAGGCAGGGCCACAGGAGACCCTCCCAACACACAATGTACCATTGTCAGGCTTATTCTCATGCGGGGCTTCAGGTAACTGCATCTGCTGTGAGTTCACCAGTGAAACGACTATGTCCCAAGCTAAAGCCAGGCACTCCTCCCCAGGCGTTGGCTCTTACGTTCTTTCTGTCCCTCTTCTTTAATGTTCCCGAGCCTCTGAGCAGCTGATAGACATTTCATCCGGGGCTGAGCACTCATTTATGAGTGTTTTCAGTAACTGCTACCCACTGACAAAGACATTTATCTTCCTGTTGGTTTCACACTTTCTCAGACTTCATAAATTTGTTTTTATTTCCCTTTTAAAAGTTTTTTATTGTTTTTAATTTTGTGTGTCTGCATGTGGGTATGGGCACATGAGAGAAATTGATCACTGAGGCCAAAGACATTGAATTCCCCTACAGCTGCAATTGCAAACAGTTGGCAGTTGCCAAGTATGGTGACTGGGAACTAAATTTGAGTCCTCTGCATAAAACAAGGTGTTGTCCTTAAACACTGAGCCTCTTTTCAGGTCTTATTTTTATATTTTTGATTTTTGAGAACAAAATGATATTTTTTGTTCAGTCTCTCAAAGGTCAATGTCACTGAATTTATTTCTACTTTTCTGCCTAAATGGTGATTTATTAAAAAAAAAAAACAACATAAAATTCTAATGTCACATTTCAGAGCACATATGTTTTTAACAAAAAGGACTGTTATGCAATTACATTGACAAGTGAACTACAATAAGCAAGTTCAAGCATTCACAGGTAATAATGGCCATGACCAGGCACCCCTGCATGGCGAGCAGTCCTGGAGAATATCTCAGGATGTATGCAACAAAGCTCAAATCTAATTAAAGGTTGATTTTTCGAATTTGTGTTGAATATGAAGTGGAACAAGTGTAAGCCTAGTACTTCCATTACTTGGACTTACTTTGTGTCTAACCAACATTTACATAGCTTAGGAAATATATGTTTCATATCCAATATTTCATAAAGAACTGAAGACAATGTTTTTGCCCGTCCCAGATTAATATGTGTAACTGACCCCCATCACTTTGCTTTCCTAACTTCCCAGTTCAGCAGGAGATGAGGTTGTTTGAAAATAGGGTTTTCAAGTTAAAATTAAGCTGTTGTCCAGTATGAATCGCCCTTGTATCATAAGGGATGTTTGGACACAGATGTGACATGGATTTATAGCAGAAGGTAATGTCAAGAGCCAGTGAGGGATGATGGGTATCTGCACGCCAAGGTGAAATGGCCAGAGCAAATTCTGCATTCGCAGCTCTCAGATTGAGGTACCCCTACCTTCAGCTTCTGACGGCAAGACTCTATGTCTCTGAGACAGCTCACTGTTAAGATCACTTAATTTCTGGTGCTTTATTATGGCACCTATAGAAAGAAAATACTATCTTCAAAGCATCTTATTTGATGTTTAAGCAGTTCATATACACTGTGCTATGGCTGTGTTGTTAGAACAGCAGCATAGCATAACTTCTGCACAGAAACTCTCTGTATTGATCCAGCCAGCTAACTAGTGTTAGATTTAAATCTCAGCCTTTAGTCTCTGCATTCCTTCTCCTAACAGAAGAAACAGCGAAGAATAGCATGATTGTTTACAAACACAAAACTTCCTCTCAAAAGACAAAATAAAGTTGTATTTCAAAAATATCCAGACAGCTCTCGATTCTGGTTAACTGCAAAAAAGTCATTTAGTTAGATGAACAGAGGCATTAATTTAATATGTATCCCCATTGAAACCTTTAACAACTAGTTTTGTGTCAAGAGCATCAAGTTAAAAGTCTTCATAGGTTTGTCATCTAATAGGAATGAGCTATGCACTGTGATTATTCTTACTCTTCTTACTTTCTAAATTCTATCTCCAGTGTTAATGGTGGTGTGAATGAGAGTGCACAGGAGGCGGGCCTCTGACCTATGAATGTGGGTGTCGAACAGTTTGTCCTGAGACTGAAGCATTCCATCCCACGTGGAAACTCATCAATGTAGAAACTCATTAATTAGGAAGTTAAAGAACTCCAAACAGTTTCAGGAAATCCCTGAAACTGATCGGAATAAGGAATAAACTCTGAGAGTTTCTTTTTCAGACAAGCCAAACTAAAGGAAGACTCTTAAGAGCACACCAGCTGCCTGGAAGAAACGAAACCGCCAAGCTGCCTAGAAGAGGTTTAGAAAAGTAACTTGGAAAAGACCTTTTTGAAACTCTTGAAATGCCTTCAGGCTGTGAAGTGTGCTCCTAGCTTCCCAGCTTTTGTGAGCTGTCACCCATGCTGGCATGGACCTTGGAGATGTTGCTGTCTGTGGGTCATGTCTGCTCCCGTAACTAACCTCTGACTCATATCACTGTCAAAAGCCACAGTGAAATTCATTACTTGGCAATGTTGGACTTTGATGGTATCTATACTCTGATCTGTCAAGGGCTCCCTATTTGGGGTGAGTAGACATGTGGGTTGGGTCTCCCTAGGGAAAGTTTTGTCACACATTGGGTTTTGATTATCTCTTATACCTTGTGGTTCAGTGCTCTGAGTTATGCAACAATACTCACTGTTCACTACATATTTACAGCATCCCACCAGGAAGATACAAGTCATTTTCTTTACAGTTTCAATTCAGCCCTGGAAAATTCAAAATCTTTGTTTTAAAATTAAATCTTCGAATATAGAGAGATGGCTCAGTGGTTAGAGCACTTGTTGTACAAGCATGATTAGGGATGGGTGTTCACATGCCAACACACAGGATAAGCTGGGCAGGATCCCTCGGCATGCATGTAACTGCAGCCCTGAAGTGGGTGGAGGCAAGTGGATTGCTGAGGCTTCCTGGATGAGCAGTTCGGTAAAGGGTTTCCTTGTTCCTTCTCTGAGAACAATTTGACAAGTGATCTTAAGTATGGACATTTGACACAGGATTGAATTTTTAGTACTTAAAGACCTGGACATGTGAAGCCTTCCTGATTTTCACTCTCTTCTGCTGTGATTGATGTTCTATGTGGGACCCTTCCTCCACCATCTAGAGATGTATGACTAAGTTTCAATTTAGAGGGAACTGCACTGAATAGCAAGAAACCATCTTTTTTTTTTTCTTTCAGAACTACAACTTCAGAGGACAAACAGAGGAATCTTGCCCGCAGCATGAATGGTAGAAGCTTGAGAGTCCTTGCAGACAGCAGCCACAGGCTCCACTGCAGTGGTCATGGTGTGACTTGAGCATTTCAGCAAGCTGTGTAGCACTGGAATGGTGTGTGATCTTAGGAGGCCCATGTACCTTCTCTTATTTTTAAACAGACTTTTCTTCTCCGTACACTAGTGAGAAGTAAGGACAGTATGCATCTCTAAGAAGCCTTTCTGACATGGCAATCTGACTTCCTTCTTGTTGACTGATCTCCAGCTTCTTTTCCTGTGTTCATGGATGCTAGCAAGAACTCTCCATCAGGAGGCAACACAGGCCACCTTTTGTCACTGAATGAGCCAATCTATATTTTTCTGGTGATCATTCCACAATGGGAAAAGAAGTCAGTCTCAAAAAAAAAAAATCATCTCAGGACTCAGTTGAGAGAAAGTCTAGGGTTTGGAGTTCTCTTGTACCTACCATCTTACAGCAAAAACTGTTGCAGAAGTAAATCTAAAGAAAACCCTGCTAAAGTGTACATCCCTTCCCATATCCCTTGGGAGATTGAAGGCCAGATAAAAATGGAAAGAAATAAAAGTTAGATTAGCAAGAGAAGCAGTGGGATAAGAATATAAAACCAAGTAGCAGGAAGGAAGAAGGGTAAAACAGAACAATGGGGACTGTGTGAGGCTCTCAAGCTGATTCTCAGATTCTGCAACTTCAATATACTCCATGTGCCACCTTATTTGAACCAGTACCACTCAAACATGATTCATTTTGATTAATTACAGTTCTCCCTAGGTATCTCCTTTACAAAGGTTGTGTCAAGGACAGGGAAGCCACCCCATCCCTAACAACCCTGGCACAGTGGGCCAGAATCTTCAGCTTCTCTTTGTCTGGCTTAGCATTCCCTCTATCACACCCACAACCTCTAGACTGTGCCCTGCTTCCCTTCCTAGGCCAGTCACTTGCCTTCTCATGATTGACAGACTACCTGTAATCTTCATCCTGTTTTCATAGGCATTTGCATGAATAATAATGGCTCACATGCTTCTCGTAACCATCCTGGTGTTTTGTTTCCACAAAGACACAACCTGCAGAGGGAATAGACTTTCCTACTTTATCTACCTTCTCCAGTTACACCGGAGGGGCACACTCAGCTCTCTTAAATAATTCCTTTTCCATTAAGAATGATATGAAATAGAATCTAGAAGCTTCCATGAATTCTTGAATTCATGGACTCAAGTGTCTTCTTTCCATTCCTCTTAGAGGGTTAGACCGTGATGCTGATCACCTTAAAGTCATCGCTGTACGATTCTTCTCATACTTGCTCTTGAGTTTTGCTAAGAGGTGCTTCCTCATTGACATAAATGTATATTAGTGTGTGTTGCTTGACCATATGGCTATTTGACTGTATAGAGTGTGCAGAGGCTGAAGTGGCTAGTTAATGTATAAAGCAAGTAGTCCTGCAAGGGCAAGTGCCCTCCAAAACATCTCTGCTCCAGTATATTTCTCATTTGGTGTCCATGGAAGGTACACTGCTAAAGGACAAGTTCTTATTCATAGTTTTTAGTGGAACAACTTTCTTTCTCTTCAAGACAGTGTAATCAAGTAAAATTACTATTAAAGAAGTTATTGGGATTCAATGTCATTTGCTCTCTATACTGTCTACTTGGCACAAGCAAGAGTCATTTTAGAAGAGGAAACCTCAATAAAAAAAGATGCTTTTATCAGAATGACCTGTGGGTAAGTCTTTGGTGTATATTCTTGACCAATTGTTGATGTGGGTGGGCCCATCCCAAAGAGAGTGGCACCACCTCTAGGTAGGTGGTCCTAGGGTGTGAAAAAGCACGATGAGAAACCCAACTAGTGCAAGCTAGTAAATACACACCTCTCCTCCAGGATCTCACCTTGAATTCCTGCCCTGACTACCCTGGATAATAGATTACAACCTAAGATGAGATAAACCTTTTCCTCATCATGATGATTTTGGCCATCATATTTTATCACAGCAATAGAAGCACTAAGATGTGTTCCATTTATCAATGTCAATGTTCACAGAAGTTAACTCATACTGACAACAGCACCAACCTATTACAGAACTTACTGCTGGTCAGCAAAGACTGGTAGTGAGTGTCCCCAATAGAGTGACATGCCTATCTCTTGGCTGTCATCCTCACAGTGTCCTATACTTGGTGTTACAATCCTATTTTTATTTAAAATTTAAACTTAGAATATATCACTTCCACCACATCAGTTTTCCCTACAACCTCTCCCAACCCTTCCCACCTATCCCTTCACTCTCTCTCAAATGGATGGCTTAGTTTTGATGATTATTGGTGCATTTAGGTAAACGTATAAATATATGACTATAACCTTAGTCCATTAGTATCACTTGTGTCAGGTTGACCAATTATTAGGTTTAACCCTGGGAAATGCTAATTCTCCATCTCTCAGACATCATTAGTTTCCTGTAATTCTTTGTCTAGGGGTTGGACCCAGCGAATTTTCCTCTTTACACATTAGCAAGTCTATTGATATTGTCATTTTCAGGTCTTGTTTAGGTAGCTATATTTTTGAAGTAGCATATGTATAGCTTACTTGTTGTCTCTAAGAGACACAACATCACAGCAGAGGTCTTAATCCCCTGACTCTTAAAATTTTTTCACCTCTTCTTTGATCAATGAGTATTAAGTGCAGTTGTATACTATTTATATCTGTTAATGGATGGGTTCCCCATGATCTGTTGATTTCTGCATTAGGATTTGTGGTTTCTATGTAACATTCTCCATTTACTGCAAAAGAAGCTTCTTATATAAGGAATGGACCTCTTGTTTGTAGGTATAAAGATACATTTTAGAATACAATTAAGTGTTATGCTCTTCTATTAAAGTGATAGTAACATTTTTTCTTCTAGGATTTATAACACTCAAAGAAGTGGCTAGATTTCTTTTACAAGCACAGTTTCTCTCCTTTTCAGTGGACCTTAAGTCAAATTAGACAGCTGTTGGTCACCATCAAATACGGGTGGCACTATTGTATTCTCAAAGCTATCTTTCCATGCTGGTTATTGTTATAGCTCATGGTATCATATAGTCCATATAGTGTCACAGCTGGATAGAAGTATTGATTGGTTCCTTGTCTTGGTAGTTTGTGTGGCATGTTTGGACACAATAAAAGCCAGACCCCAAGAAGGAGGCTGTCAGGACAGATAGACTTTGAATCTTCTGTGTCCTGTGTGAATGGTGGTTTCCTATCCCTGGAAATGGAATTTTTATAAGATTATCTATGCCTCCTGTTCTTATTTGTTCAAGATTATCTATGTTCTTACTTTGAGGCATTTTTGTTGTTGTTGTTTTTTTCTGCCAAGGTTAACGATTTCATGATAATCAGAGACAGCACAAGTCTGGGAAGTGAGGATATGTCTAATGTCTCAGAAAAATGGCAGAATACTGGCACATTCAGGACAGGCTTTAAGGCTATGGAAAAGAACTTAAAACATGAGTTCAAAAATACATAATTTCTCAACTATGCAAAATACAAGGATGCAATATGAATTATATGAAGGGTTTCATTTCACTGAATTAAAAAAACAAAGGCAGATACACTATCAATCAGCTTGTCAGGAAAATATTACGGAAGGAGATATAGAGTTTTAGGGAATGATGATTTCAGAGCAAGATCTCCACCCAGTTAGCTTTTTGTCTGTGCTCACAAAGGCAGGCAGATCTCTGAATTCATTTGCAATATTAGAAAGAAAAATAAAGAATGTGCCTGCTGTCTTTTTCTAAGAATCAGGGGGCTGGTGTCAGGGGATGCTTATTTGTGAAATAATCAAATGGGAAACTAGGGTGAATGAATTGATATGTAAATAAAAGACTGGGCTTTTTGTCTGCAAGAAATGAGCCAGCCAGAGTTTTTAGAATTTTTTTTTCTTTTCTAGCAAGTGTGAGCTCCATTGAGCAGAAGACTGTCTGGAAAGCTGTCTCGAGCAGAACACAGTCCATCAGCTTGTACTCCACAATTAGACGTTGAGTCAATTTTTCTCTGGTTTTAAATATCCCTGTTCTCAGGAACCCCTCTCCAAGCAGAGCCTGGTCCTTGGCATTAGAGGGATACAGCGGTAAAGCATCAGCAGATATTTGAAACATCACATATTGATGTATCCTGTATATACCTTTTTACTCTAATCCTAAGATAATAATTTAGGGATAGTAATATGTTAATAATTTCTAATAAAGTCAACAGTAAAGTTATGGGAATGTGGCCTCAGAATCTCTGTCTTGATGTCTTCATATATTATACTTCACCTTTTTGTTATAAATGGGCAAATGAAACTATGATGATGGTTAGCCAAGGGGCTTGAATGGAACAGCCAGGTTTTAATCTCTTGGTGGAGATGTCTGTAGAATTTAAAATCGGTCCATCAACTCACACCTAACTCATATAACCAGCATTTACCTAACTAGCTCTCCAGGATACAGAGCACGAACGTGAGTTCATGCTCTTCAGCTATTGACCTCCACCCGGAGACAAACAGCTCACTCTGAAAGGGCCAGAAATTCACATAGCTGGGCACATGTCACAACAGTATATAATAGAAGTGCTGCAAAAATCCACCCGGCAAGTCTCTGTGAGCATACAGCTTTTCTCTGTGCCATGATTTCTTTCAATTACTCACCTTGAGGCATGCTGAAATAAATGCCGACACATGGAAGGAGAGTTAGATCTGTGTCTGTTCTTACACCACGGATTCCTGAGAGTCATATCTCTTATGTTCCCTATGGTGCTAGGGATAGAAGGCAAGGTCTTAAGCATGCTCAGCATGTGCTGTGCTGCAGAATTGCATCCTTAGCTTACATGTCTTAAAACACAAGAAGACCACACAGAGTTTCCATCTTAACGGAAAGCATTGTATTTAATGGGCTTATATGTGTATGGTTTCATATACTGAGGGGTGAGAACACTTATGAAATCAGATATGAGATTTTTTATTATTTATAAAGTGTATTTTTAACTGAATTAGAGTTTAACAACCAAATACAAGAGATGAGAACACTTATGAAATAAGATATGAGATTTTTATTATTTATAAAGTGTATTTTTAACTGAATTAGAGTTTAACAACCAAATACAATCTTATATAATCTTTTCAAAATTATACAGTACATGAATAAATTTAGGTATATTGGAATTTGACATATTTGTACATGTACATATACACACATATAATTGTGTTTTTAATTTTATTTTATAATTTAATAAACTAAAATACATGTTCTTGTCCTAGCTGGTTGTTACATTGACTTTTCAGAAACTATTTTACAGCTATTGATTGTCTCATTCATTTTGCAAACATGTCCCATGATATTAGTTTGAAGTATGTTTTATTTATTTGTGTATAGAACTCTAGTACTGCACAGTTTTTCTTTCTGAAGCAATTATAAATAAGAATGCACCTTGCTTTCGCCTGCTGTCATTTTATGTGACTGAAAGAGGTTAGCTATTAGAGTCTCACCGAAGATGTATTGGTAAATTGACTCACATCTGAAAGGCCCATTTATTATTCCTGCATCTAATTGAATATGATAAATCCATTTAAGAAGCTTTGCTTGTATGATGTCCAATGCTGTTAGCACTGCAGCAGAACCCTGTATCATTTATCGTCCATCTTTACACAGAGCAGAGCACAGAGGCTATTCTGTCGTTTCTGATGAGACACCTCATGGTCTTTCAGTGATACAGTGATGAGCACTGCTTTGCGTGGCAAAGAATAGTTGGACAGGAGACGCCATTCTCTGTACTGCTTACTTTGTCTCAGCCTCAGGAAGATGCTTGTGCTGAGATGATGATTTTATGAATTAGTCTCTTTATACAGTGTTAGCTTTTACTGATATGTTGCCAGGAGTTCACTTGAGTCTTTTTTTTTGTTTTGTGTTTTGAGACAGGGTTTCTCTGCATATCCCTGGGTGTCCTGGAACTCACTCTGTAGACCAGGCTGGCCTCGAACTCAGAAATCTGCCTGCCTCTGCCTCCCAAGTGCTAGGATTAAAGGCGTGCACCACCACTGCCTGGCCACTTGAGTCTTTAAAGTGACTTTATAACTCATTTGTCAGGCAGATTGGCTTCCTTTCCTGGGACTCAGAGAGCTCTGACTGGGGTTGTAGTCTGCTGAAGTTCTTAACTGAAAGGAGTATATGTATATTGAACCTTTTTTGCTGGGACCAGCACACCATGGTTACACTCAGACAGAAGTTACTCATTATTAAGTCGGCCCAACAGTGGGTCCCAATAACACACAAGTCACCAAAGAAGTGTATGTGTGTGTTCAAAATATATGCATATATGTGCATATCAGATTGAATATAACACAAATTATACCATTTTACTGATTATTAAAACTCTAAATGAATGTATTCATACAAAAATAATTATGAATAAAGAAGCATGGTATCTGCTGACCCAGCCATACCCCTTGTCTGTATCAAATAAGCATTCTTCAGTTTCCCACAGTTCTCTCTAATTAATTGTGATTTCCCAACTAGTGACGTTGTTGTATTTTGACAAAGCTTGTATTTGAACACTTAAGCTAAATAGCTTTTTAATGTTATGTTAGATGAATTTTACTATTTTGTTGAGGTTGAAAGTTTATGTTAAGAGGAAATTAAAATGAGACAGCATGATAGAGGGAATGTGAGAGAGTGAGAAAGATTGAAAGCTAGATTTCTTATCCCAAATGCTGCATCCAGCATCTCTGAATTACAAGTCCTCTCTTTTCTTAATACTACTCCAGTTTCTAAGGAGCATTTCACATTTGGTAGTCAACATTCCTAGTGATTCTGTGAGAGTCTAATTAAGCTTTTATCTAACCTTAAACATATTTTCCTTAAGTATATGTTTTATAGAGTATGCACTAAAGATATCTATAAACCTACAATTTAATAATGAAGAAGCATTCACTTGAATCTTTGTAAACATTATCTAGCTTCAGGAGTAAGATATTGCATACTAGAAACACATTTTCCTTTCCACTTACCTTCTCTATGTATCTAAGCACACTCTGAGAAGTATGTTAATTATTCCTTTGGTTTTTGGTAGTTTTAATACATATGCTCTTATCCTTAACTAATATAATACAGAATTCTTTCTCTTTTGAATTTAGATAAAAAGAATTTGTTGTTTTAAAGGTTTTCTTTATTCAGGTTTTATTTTAAGGCATTAATGACTGTGTGTAGACTCCACCTAAGCTATACCTCCATGTGATAGTGAGAAAACAACATGTATATTTGAGTCAACTGAGAAGATTTTCAACACCATCTGTGTCTGAATATCAATATGCACCAATGAATCCCTACTCCTTATCAGTTATCACATTTGATTTATCACAGAAGCTGTGGTTATCTGCACAAACCCTGCATAGAATCATGCCAGTCAACCTCCACCATGGAGAGAGGGTAAGCACTGAATATGTTTAGTGGGAGTGGATTATAAAGAAGAGGAGGAGGAGGTTAAAGAGGAGGAGGAGGCAGAATTTGTGAAGTTGAGAGGAGTAGTGAGAGAACTCAGAAAGAGTTGAGAGGGTTGGGGGTAGATATGGTCTAAGTACATCATAAACACATATGCTGTAACCAAAAACAAAGTGAAAATGCAACTCCAGGCTCCTTGTGACGTTTTTCTATAGGCAGTTTTACCTATGGATAAAGTTTCAGGGACATAGACAGTACCTCTGTTTAAATTTATGAAATGACAAAAAAATTGTTGTGAGCATGCTCATCACTCTAGATCCTACCAATGTTTTATATTTTGAAAACTACGTTGAAAGTATGTGTCCTATTGTGTAACTTTGAAGATTTGATGTTTGTGGTGGTTTGAATAATAATATCCCCATAGGCTCATACATTTGAATGCTTGGTCATTAGACGTGGCATTACCTGAGAAGGATCAGAAGGTATTGCCAGGATGGAGTAAGTATAGCCTTGTTGGAGGAAGTGGGTCACTGGGGAAGGGTTTTGAAGTTTCAAAGACCATGCTAGACCCAGTTCTCTCTCTCTCTCTCTCTCTCTCTCTCTCTCTCTCTCTCTCTCTCTCTCTCTCTCTCTGCCTCTCTGTCTGCTGGTAGATTCTGATGTCAGCTACTACTCCAACATCATGCCTGCTATTCCTGTCACTGTTTTTCCAACTATGATAATAATGGACCAAGACTCTGAAATTGTAACTCAGCTTCCAATTAAATGATTAAATGCTTTCCTTTGTAAGACTTGCCATGGACATGATGTTTCTTCACAGCAGTAAAAAAGTGACTAAAATCATGTTCCTTTTTTAAAAAAAAACTTTCTAACTTTGAAATTATAGTGGATGGAACTAGAAAATAACATCTTGAGTGAGTAACTTAGACCCAAAAGGACATGCATAATATGTACTCACTAATAAGTGGATATTAGCAAAAAAAAAAAAAAGTCAACAAGCTGAAGTGCCCAAGTGAGGATTCCTCATTCCCACTTGGGAGGGAGAAGGAAGCAATCACAAGTGGAGAGGGAGGAGGGACTTGCTAGGTAAAGTGGACTGTGGGTGGGCAGAGGGGAACCTGATTGATCTGGTATTGGGTGAGAGAAAAGGACTGAAGCTCGGAGGGCCAGCAGAAAGAATGGAAAGAAGCAACCACTAGAGGTAAGAGGTTGAGGGGACCCATCAGAATGCACCAGAGACCTGGGAGGTGAGAGACTCTCAGGACAAATAGGGAGGGACCTTAGATGACAGTAGGGAGAGAGAACTTGTAGATCCCACCTCCAACAGAAAGACAGGGCATCTAGTGAGGGATGGGGTTGCAATATCACAGTCAAAACTCTGATCCATAATTGTTTCTGTCTGAAAGAACTATGGGGATGGAAATGGAGAGGAGCCTGTGGAAAAGGAGATCCAGTGACAGGTGCAAAGAGGGATCCAGATCAAGGGGAGGTCCCAAGGCCTGACACTATTACTGAGGCTATGGAGCACTCACAAAAAGGGAGCTCTCATGACTGCACTCCAGAAAACACAACAAGCAGCTGAAAGAGTCAGATGCAGATATTTGCATCCAACCAATGGACAGAAACTGCTGACCCCTGTGGTTGAATTGGGAAAGGCTGGAAGAAGCTGAAGAGGAGAGCAACCCTGTAGGAGGACCAGCAGTCTCTATTAACCTGGACCTCCGAGATCTCTCAAACACTGGACCACCAACCAGGCAGCATACACCAGCTGATATGAGGTCCCCAACACATATACAGCAGAGGACTGCTGGGGTTGGGTTCGGTCAGAGAAGATGCACTTAACCATCAAGATATTGGAGGCCCCAGGGAGTTTAGAGGTCTGGTTGGGTGTGTGGTGTGTGGTGGGTGGCAGGGACATCCTCGTGGAGACATGGGGGTGGGGAGGAGATGTGGGATGTGGAACAGTCGGAGGATGGACAGGGTGGGGAATAAAATTTGGAGTGAAATAAATAAATAAATAAATAAATAAATAAATGGCAAAAAAGAAATTATAAAATAATTGTATTCTTTCTTTCCTTTTCTTTCCAGTAACCTGCCCATATACATCTTCTTACTCTCTTTAAAATTCATGATTCATCTTTTTATTAATTGTTATTGTATGTATGTATGCATGTAGATATATATTTCTAATATAACCTGCTTAGCCTATATGATGTTATTTGCATGTATGTTTGCAGGGATGACTGATTGGTATTGGACAACGAATTGGTGCAATTTTTTCTGAGATCACCTCCCCCACTCCCAAATTTTCATAGTCACCTATATATCTTTGTGTATGGTTGAGGCCTTGGGTGCTTTCTCATCTACCTGGTCATATCTATACTGTCATCCTTGTTCAGCTCATGTGTGGGCAGCCGTGTTGAGTCTCACAGCACACTACCTGATCCCCTGATCCAGAATCTTCCTGCCCCTTCTTTGACAATGGTTCCTGAGCCTTAGGGGTGGGAGAGTATTTTGTAGATGTATCTAATGGGACTGGGATCCACATCTCTGCATTTGGATTTCTTGTGGCCTTCTGTAGTGGTCTCCATTTGTTGCATAGAGAAGTCTCCTGATGAGATGTGAAGACTATACTTCTCTGTGGGTGTAAGACAAATGTTTAGATTTTTGTTAGGGATTATGTTGGTTTAGTAAAGTAATGGTTGTAGGTTCTTGTCCTGATTACTTATTATTTTAATTTTATGTGAATTCATGCTTTTAGTATGCCTGTGAATTTCATATGTGCCCAGTGCCTGCAGAGGGTAGAATAGATCACAAAATTCCCAGAAGCTGCAGTTAGAGGTGTTTGTGAGCTAATGACTGGGTGCTGGGAAGCAAATCTGGATCTTTAGAAAGAGCAGTAAGTTTTCTTAACTGCTGAACTAGCTCTCCAGATCCAAGGTTTGGTATTTTTTTTTCTTCTAACAAATACTTGACAATGTTTCATTTTCTTTACCTATTTGGAGACTTGTTTTAAATAGATTTTAAGACATTATTGATATATCATAGGAACCAATACTGACCTTACTATATAAAATGTTCTGTTTGTAATCTATTATTTGGTCCATTTATACTGTTTTAACATGGAAGAAATTTTACTTTAATGTACACATATGACTTAATGAAGAAAAGATGAGAAATGGTTTCTCATCAAATGACAGACTAATTTGTTATATTTTACCTGACACAAAAACTGAAATATATCCACACCAGTGGGAGATGTTTACCCATTTTCATTTCTCACAGGAAAACAACCACAGAAGCCCATTTTTGAGCTCTTCATCATGTTCTTCTGAAGTGTTCATCATTTCTTGGCCCAAACAAAATTGTCTGATTATTAATAACTTTTGAACTGAGTCAATGTTGTGGTACGGAGTTCTATATTCAGTGTCCAACTATTTGTTACAAGAGTGATATCACTGCTATTGGACCTTTGTGCCTTCAAACAGATTCGGATTTAATCTACCAAGTTCTATGCAAATTCTCCTCTTTATTATGCTTGTAACCTCTCATATTAAAGAAATACAATATATTAAATATATTACTTGTGTTTCTCATTCATCTTCTGAATAACTAACTGTGTTTTGTTAATTAATTACATCCTAGTATCAACTCTCCCTCCTCCTAATAACTCTTCTCTCAAGTCATACCCCCATTCTTCCTTGCCCTTGTCTTTTGAGAATTACACACTCAATTACACACGCATGAGCACACACACAGGGGGACATATGCATGGATGTATGCACAGACACACGCACCAACCAAGTGCATGCAGAACATCAAGTCACTGTAGGACTAGATACATCCTCTTCCACTGAGGCTAGACAAGGCTGTCCATATATGGAAGCAGGTCCATAGTCAGATAAGTAGGCAATAGGCTCGAGGACAGCTTCTGCTTTAGTTGTTGGGGAACTTGTATGAAGACAAAGCTGTTCATCTGCTACATATGTACAGAGGGCCTAGATCCAGCCTGTGCTCCCTCTTTGGTTGATGATTCAATTTTGGGGAGTCCTCAAGGGTCCAAGTTAGTTGACTCTGTTGGCCTTCCTGTAAAATCTGTGTCGTCTTCATGTCCCCCTAATCCTCCTAATTCCCTGAGCTCCATCTAGTGTTTGGCTGTGAGTCTCTGAACTTCTTTCTATTGGCTGTTGGGTGAAGCCTCTCAGAGGACAGTTATGCTAGATTCATATCTGTCATGCAAGCATAACAGAGTATTAATAGTGTCAGGGATTGGTGGATTTTGTCAAATGCATTTTCAGCATCTAATGAGATGATCATGTATTTTTTCTTTCAGTTTGTTTATATGGTGGATTATGTTGATGGATTTTTGTATATTGAATCAGCCCTTCATTCCTAGGATGAAACCTCCTTGATCATATTGGATGACGTCTTTGATGTGGTCTTGGAATCTGTGAGTATTTTATTGAGTATTTTTATATCAATGTTCATAAGGGAAACTGACCTGAAATTCTCATTCTTTACTGAGTGCTTGTGTGGTTTATGTATCAGAGTGAATGTGGCTTCATAGAGCGAGTTTAGCAATGTTCCGTCTGTTCCTGTTTTGTGGAATAGTTTGAGGAGTATTGGCATTAGCTCATCGTTGGAAGTCTGGTGGAATTCTGTACCATCTGTTCAAGGTCTGTTATTATTTTTATTTTTTGGTTGGGAATTTTTTAATGACTGCTTTTATTTCCTTGGGGATTATTGGACTATTTAGATAGTGCACCTGATCTTGATTTAGCTTTGTGAATTGGTGTTTGTCTAGAAAACCATCTGTTTCATTTAGATTTTCCAATTTTGTGTATTACAGGCTTTTGAAGTGAAACCTAATGATTCTTTGAATTTATAGATGTGCTCATTGTTCTGTCTCCTTTATCATTTTTGATTTTTTAAAAAAACAAACAAACAAACAATTGATTAGTGTTTCTCTGCCTTTTAGTTTGGGTAAGAGTTTCTCTATCTTGTTGATTTTCTCAAAGAAACAGCTCCTCTGTTGACCTCTTATACATGGGGTTATATGATGTCTATCTTTCTAGGCTTAGATATATTTATTAATGTAATATACTATTTTTAAAAAACATATTTTTTATTGTGTGCAACTGAATGCATGCACATGGACACATGACTGTGGGAGCCCACAAAGATGTAAGATGCTGACTCCCTTGAAAGTAGGGATACAGGCAATTCTGAGTGTGTGCTGAAAACCAAGCCTATTTCTTTTTCAAGTACAGTATGCACTATTATCACCTGAGACTGTTCTCCTGCCCTAAATATGAGGTATTTTTAATTTTGATATCATAATATAATCACAACACATTTTCTTCCTTTCACTTGTTCTAAAGCCTCTTATATACCCCTTTATGCTCTGTTTCAATTTTATGGTCTCCTCTTTCATTAATGGCTACATGAATATAAGTATATGCATATATTCCTAAATTTTACCTGCTTGGTCTGTATAATGCGATTTGTATGTTCTTAGGGATGGAAACCCAATTGGTGTCTTCCTGTCTGTGGTAGACTATTTGTTCCATTCTCTGCACTCTTTAGTTGCCAGTGGTTTTTCATGGAGGGTAAAGCCTTATATAATTGCAATTTTACTTCCCTGTATTATTCTTGGTGCCACATATCTTCCCTTGTTGTTCCTTAACTCCCAACAAACACTGATATTTTAGTATAATTTTCCTTTATCAGAACATCATATATTAAAACATATATGGCATTTTATACGAGATAATTATTCATATGTATGCAATTTTCTCCCATGTTTTTGCATGGCTTTATATCTCAATTATTTTTACAGCTAAATTCATTCTGTTGTCTGACACTATCAACATTATCTATTGATCTCCTTACCAATCATGATGTCAAGCTTGCTTACAACTTTCGACCACTGTAGATAAAGCCACTACAGACATAGAGGTACACATTTTGGGCATGTTGTTTTTGTCTCTGAGAAGGGGCTAAGGGACCAGTATGATAGCTAGAATACACTGAAAGTGTGGGTAATTTTTGAAGAAACTGGAAAACTCTCTTCCTTAGTAAATGCATCATTTTGACATTCTTTGAAAAACAAAAATTCTGGCATTTTAATTTCTTGACATCTCCAGTGTGTAATACTTTGGCCAATTTAGTAGGTTATAGGGGGATCTGCTGTCTGCATTTGCCTTACCTTGATGTTTATGTGAGTTTGCATTCTTCTAGAGCTAGGATAGTTGTCTGTCCCTGCTCCTGGGAATCAGAAGTCCAATCCACTTTTAAGCAGAGGATTGTACCAGCATGTCTCCAGATTCTGAGTTCTTTGGGTACACATTGAGTTGAAATATCGTTCCTTGGCTATCCAGCCTGCAGATAGCACAGAATAGAACTTTCCAGTCCTAACAGTCATGTGAGACACTTTTCATTATAGTCTATCTTTATGTATGTATTTATGTATGTATGTATGTATGTATGTATGTATGTATATATGTATCTATCTATCTATCTATCTATCTATCTATCTATCTATCTATCTATCGTCTCCTAACAACTACCTTTCAACTTTCTATCATTTAATTATCTATAATTCATCTACCATCTATCTTTCTGTCACCTTTCATTCATCTACAATCTTTTTATCTTGTAATGTCAAAATGTTTATGGATTTTTTTGTTTGTCATTGCATCTTACAGCTCAACAATAAAGGAGAGGCTTACTCAGACTTTTGTAATTAAATTTTCTTTATTATACTTTGATATGTTTTGAGACAAGGTTATTAGCCCAGACTGGCTTCAAACTTGCTAAGTAGTCAAATATGATCTTGATCTTCAGATCCTCCTGCTTCCAAACTCAGAGCTCTGGGATTACTGGCTATGCCATCATTATGCCGTGCTAGGGATTGAATGCAGGGCTTCATGAATGCCAGGCTGGCGACTTATCAACCGATCACATCTCCAGTCTTGAACTCAGTATTTTACCTTGTGCTGCCCTTAGAGTGTGTTTTAGCAACTGTACTTCTGTATTCCAATCAATTACATTGTATTTAAAAGCCTTAAAGAACTCTTTTGTTTGGGTTATGTGGAAGATACATTTGAAATTCTTAAGTTACCATGGTTCCACTTAGCCAATGATTTGGAAACTATTTCTACTGTTTCATTTCTGTTATCATTTTTAGCACCAGTCTTATGATTCCAAAATACAATCTCATAAATATTTGATTTTAAAAATGCTCCCAGTCAACTACCCAAAGTCATTTATCCCCGACAAAATTTTAGGTGCTTATAAAGCTTTTTGAGGAAGAAGTGTGAAGGATTCCACTGCTTCATCACTGTGGGTAAGATAACAGGCTAAGCAGACCATACACTCATACATCCTTAGGTGTTACTTAACTCGGAAGTGTTTCAGGAAGGATAATAGACTCAGTTCCTATACTTGTGTCAGACTTGAGACCAAGATAATTTCAGGATAAGAGAGTAAGACCACTAGCTTGCTTTACAGTACTGATGTATATGGAACTCCTAACCTACATTCACTAGCAGACTGTGCTCCTTCACAGCACAGTCAGTAAGCTAAGATGAATTGGTCCCAGTTTGAACACTGAATTTCCCTTTGGAGCATGCTCCTTCTTTTGGTACACTCATGCACACACATGGGGAGGGATTGGTACAATTGAATTTGCATTTTCCTGCTGTGGCTTGAATTAGCTCTCTCACTCTATGTTCTTTAATAAATTTTTCAATTTGCCTTTACTTTTAACATTAAAATTTCTTTAGTAGGTATAGATTCTTGGATATGATGTGACTTGTGTTTTTGTTTCCAGACTTTCTTCTTTTTCAAAACTTCTGTTCCATATTTATTTTAGCCATGAGTATGACAATTCACACTGATTTGCGTTTTCTGTGTGCTGAGGTCTCTTGCAAGCTCTGTCTTATCTCTTGGAAAAATGAGGTGGAGCACAAGCAAGTCACATGTGCATTTCTGAAGAAATAAGGAATTTCTTATTAGCCTAGTTAATTGAACTTTCTGGATGTTTTTTTGAAAAGAAGTATTTTTAAAAATGTGATGATCTGTTCTTTAGTACTCCTTTTGAGACTGATTATAGTTTTGCTTCCATTATTAATGAGGAAATGAAATTATGACTTGGCTATAAAAGGAGCTAGACCTTGTTGTACAGGCTTGAAAAATAGTCTGTTCATTGTAGGAAAAAGTCTTTGTTCTAGCTTTTTCCTATAATTGGTCTGCCAAAACGTTATTTTCAGAACTGATTACACACAAGGCGTAAGTTAGCTAGTCTATTTCTTTCCCTTCATAGATATCTCAGTCTTAATCCCCAGAATATTTTGAGAATAATAGGTTTATGAAAGCAAAAGAAATGGAGGCGAGGGATAGAATTAAGCTTGCTAATAATCTGACCACAAAGAAGGAGATCTTTCTTATTACAAATACTATATTTTATGTGGGTGGCCTTAAACATTATTTTAGCATCTTTAGAAAAATGATCTCACCAGAGGTATTAGGATCAGTGTGTAAGTGGCAGGATGGGACAGAACCAATGATATGGATGGAAGGAGAAAACATAAGCCAAAGATGTGGATAGTCTACACAGTGGACATACAAGAAACATTCTCTCTAGAACTTCCAGGACCTTACTCTTCATTTCCTAGATAGTCTTGTGTTTGTGAAAAAAAAAAAAAAACATCAGACGGAAGTGGATTCATGAAGGAAAGGTTTATTTTAGCTCACAGTTTCAGGGAATTTGTGAGACAAGGCATGGTGGTGGGCACTTATGGGTACCATTTACTACTTAGTGCATCAGAAACTGAGGTCTCAGTCTGTGGCTAGAACTTCAATTCATTTCTATAGCCTGTGTGCAGTGAACCTCTTCTGCTAGCTATGATATAGTTTAAGCTCCTGTTGTCTCAAAAGAGTGTCACCAGCTGGACACCAATTATTCAAACAGGTAAGCCTAAGCAGGTAGGATGTGCTCATTTCTATCTAAATGTTCACATCTAAACTATGGCCGGTCCTCTATACAGCTCAGGTGTAGCACAGTGAGAACCACGTTTGAATCTTACTTTAGAATGATATTTGTGTTGTTCTAAGAAAAAGAAACTACTTGTATTTTATTTATTTATCTATTTTTATCAAATTATTTTATTTATTTATATTCCCAATGTTATCCCCTTCCTGGTCCCTCTTCTTCCAAAGTTCTTCACCCCATTTCCCCCCCTCCTTGCCTCTGAGAGGGTCCTCTCCCCACCCTCCTACTCACCCAGCTGCCTCACTCTCCCTCACCTCACCCTTCCTTCAGTATCCCCCTTCCCTGGGGCACCAAATTTTTATAGGATTAGGCAATTCTTGTGGCCAGACAAGTCAGTCTCAGACCAGCCTATGGATACTCTTTGGTTGGTGGCTTAGCCTCTGGGTGCTCTTAGGGATGTAGAATAGTTGATACTGTTGTTTTTCCTATGAGGTTGCCATCCCCTTTACCTTTTTCAATCCTTTTCCAAACTTTTCCATAGGGGTCCCTGACCTCAGTCAGATGATTGGCTGTAAGTATCTGCATCTGTCTCAGAGCATCTGTCTGAGAGCCTCTCAGAGGACAGCCATGCTAGGCTCCAGTCTGCAAGCACTACAAGACATCAGTAACAGTGTCAGGGTTTGTTGTCTACCCATGGGATGGCTCCCAAGTTGGGCCAGTCACTGGATGGCTTTTCCTTCAGTCTCTGTTCCGTTTTTTTCCCTGTGTTTCTTTCAGACAGGAACAATTCTGCGTTAAAAACTTTTAAGTAGGTGGGTCCCTTCATGGGGGACTCTGTCTAACTACTGGAGGTGGTTTCTTTAGGTTTCATCTCTCCACTTTTGGGCATTTTGGTCTAGATCATCCCCATTGAGTCCTGGAAGCCTCTCACAACTCAAGTCTCCAGGACTTTCTAGAAGTCCCCCCCCAACACACAGCTGAATATTTCCATTCATTCTCTTAGTCCTCTGGGATTCTCTCCTGTCTCCTCCCGTACCTAATCCCACCCCCTTTCCCTACCCCTCCTCTTTACCCAGGTCTCTCCCTCACTCTCCCTCCAGTGATTATTTTCTTACCCCATTCTAAGTGAGATTGAAGCATCCTTACTCAGACCTTCCTTCTTATTAAAACTCATACAGTCTGAGTTGTATCATGGGTATTCTGTACTTTTTGGCTAATATCCTAATTATCAGTGAGTACAGACCATACAAGTCCTTTTGGGTATCAGTCATGGGTATTCTGTACATTTTAGCTAATGTCCACTTATCAGTGAGTATGGACCATGCATGTCCTTTCCGATCACTCAGGATGATATTTTCTAGCTTCATCCATTTGTCTGCAAAACTCATGATGTTCTCCTTTTTAATAGCTGAATAGTATTACATTGTGTAAATGATCGACATTTTCTGTATCCATTCTTCAGTTGAGGTTTGGGTTATTTCAGCTTCTAACTATTACAAATAAGGCTGCTATAGTGGAGCATGTGTCTGCGTGGAATGGTAGAACATCTTTTGGATATATGCTCAGGACTGGTATAGCTGGGTCTTCAAGTAGAACTATTTTCAATTTTCTGAGAAACTTCTAGATAAAGTTGAAATAGCCCCACTAAAATAATGGACAAGACAAGGCTGCCCATTCTCTTCCTGTCTATGCATTATATTACTCGAAGTTCTAGCTAGAGCAATTAGACAACAGAAGATCAAATGGATTCAAATTGGAAAGGAAGAAGTCAAAGAATCACTATTTGTAGATCATATGATAGTATACATAAGTCATCCCCAAAATTCTACCAGTGAATTCCTATAGCTGACAAAGCTACTTTCTGCAAAGTGGCTAGATATAAAATTAACGCAAAAACATCAGTAGCCTTTCCTTATATGAATGATAAATGGGCTAAGAAAGAAATTATGGAAAAAACACCCTTCATAATAGCCAAAAATAGTATAAAATATCTTGGTATAACTCTAACAAAGAAAGTGAAGGACCTATATGAAGAAATTGAAGAAGGCCTCAGAAGATGGAAATAACTCCCATGCTCATGGATTGGTAGGATTAACATGGTAAAAATGGCCATCTTACCAAAAGCAATATACGGATTCTATGCAATCCCCATCAAGATTCCAACACAACTTCTCACAGAAGTGGAAAGAACAATTCTCAACTTCATATGGAAAAACAACAACAGCAACAACAACAACAACAAACACAGAATAGAGAAAACCATTCTTAACAACAAAAGAATCTAGGGGGATCATCATCTCTGACCTCAAGTTGTACTACAGAGCAATAGTGATAAAATACCACATGGTATTGGTACAGAGACAGACAGATAGATTAATGGAATAGAACCAAATACTCAGAAACAAACCCACACAATTATGGTCACTTGATCTTTGACACAGAAGACAAAACATACAGTGGAAAATAAGAAAGCATATTTAACATTTATGATGCTGGTCTAACTGGCAGTCTGCATGTAGTAGAATGCAAATTGATCCATATTTATTATCTTTTAGAAAACTCAAGTCCAAGTGGATCAAGGACCTCAACATAAAAGCAGATACACTGAATCTAGTAGAAGAGAAACTGGGAAATAGCTTTGAATGCATTGGCATAGGAGAAATTTTCCTGAAAGAACACCAATGGCTCAGGCTCTAAAATCAACAGTTGACAAATGGAACCTCATAAAACTGCAAATCTTCTGTAAGGCAAAGGACATAGTCAGTAGGACAAAACAGCAACCTACAGATTGGAAAAAGATCTTCATTAACCCTATACTTGATAGAGGGCTAATATCCAAAATATACAAAGAACGCAAAAAGTTAAACTCTAAAAATCAAATAACCCAAATAAAAAATGGGGTACAGAGCTAAACAAAAGAATTCTCAACAGAAGAATATTGAATGACCATAAAGCACTTAAAGAAATATTTAACATATTTAGTGATCAGGGAAATGCAAATCAAAAACAACACTGATATTCTACCTTACACCAATCAGAATGGCTAAGATCAAAAACTCAAGTGACAGCACATGCTGTCAAGGATGTGAAGTATGTGAAGTATGAGGAACACTCCTTCATTGCTGGTAGGATTGCAAGTTGGAACAACCACTCTGGAAATTACTTGTGTTTTAAATAACAGAAATAGACAGTAAACACAAGAAAAAAAACATGCAATTTTGAATACAGGTTACAAATTCAGAGTTCTGGTCTCACTGGTCTTTCACTTTCCTAAACTTTTTTTTTCCTCCTCTTTGGTCATTTGAGATTACAATTACTCAGAGCAGAATGAATGTGTTTTGTGTCACGGCTCAGCTGCTCCGATAAAGGAATCAACCAGGAAACTGTTGAAATTAATTGTAGATTTTATCCAGTTGAGTTCACTTGGTTCAGGTTGGCACTAACTGAAAAGGTAGTTGGAGACTGTCATTGCTGGCAGTTTTTTTTTTTAGGAATAGGGCAAGGGAATCCAGGAACTTGCTTAGTTTTTATGAAAATACTAATTAGAGAATGTCAGAAAAACTTACTGTAGAACTCTAGAATGTGTGTGTGTGTGTGTGTGCATTATTGTAGGACTTTAGAATAAACATACACACACATAAACGCACATGTCTAGTCTAAAGTCGCACAGTATATGTATCTATGTTAACATTTGAAGGGAAAAAAAGGCATAGATAAGACAAAAAGAATTGATGTGTGACTTTGTGAGCATGAATACAGTGAAGAGGGATCCTAGCAGTGTGTTATTAGGCTCAACTGACAGGAGTGAAGAGTCCTGTGAGAAGTGAAAGCAAGGCCAGTGCAGAGGGAAAGCCCAGGGGGCCTCCGGACCATCCAGGCTCCAGAGGACCATCTGCAAAGAGTACGGAGAACTGGGGTGGCTTTGCTGAAGTATCTCTGGAACAGGAGGCAGTCTGAGTTCCTGGGGTTGGGAGGACTCATGTAGCTTCTCCAACTTCATTGTTAACTGTACTCTGTTACTCAACCGAAAACTAGGTTGTGAGGCCAGCCTTGCAGTTGATAGAGGACACCTCACCAGAGAATTAGTTGGAGTGTGCAACTCCACTGATGTACAAATACTTGAGAGGAGGACACAGGAAATTAACACATCGAGGTTTACACAGGTCAAGGAAAAGGCGAGAGGAGACAATACTAGAGGAACATAAAGTTTGGGATCACAAACAGCAAAAAAAAAAAAAAAAAAAAAAAAGAATTGGTGTGTGAATGACTATAGAAAGCCAAAAGGTAACTAACCTCCATGACCCACAAGCTAATGGATGTTCTTTATTCACGACTACCAGAGGGAGACAGACCCCTAAAGCATGTTTTATAGAGTGATATGCTAACATCTCTTAGATTCAAAGTTAACCTTCTGTTTTTTAAATTGTACAAGAAGAATTATTTTATTATTTTGTCTGGTAGTAGGCTTTTTTTCTTTTATTAAAATTCGTAACAGATAGTAGCTTTCATCATGTTCCACTGTTTATTGGTCAAGAGACACGTGCCTTTTCTTTCCCAGCTCGAGGGCTTCCTTGACATAATAGAATTGGTAGCAATTTAGAGCTAGAGGATTGAATGTGTTAATGTGTGTACCAGATATGTCCTGGCAACCACAGTTTTGCTGCAAGAACTGTGCAATTGCTGATTTGTGAGCTGATGAAGTCTGCATTTAAGGCTGTGACTCACATCGGTGTCTCACCATTGGTTGTTGTAATGAATCAAAATAATGGAGGAAGGAGCAATAAAAGGCAGAGATGCCGTAGCTGCTCAGGAGCCAGTATTTTCTATTAACATAATTGCAGGAATAAAAGGATGATTAAACCACTCTGCACTGAACACGTCAATTAGCTACACTTCCTATGACTGTATGCACGAAATGCATCTCTATCTTTATGCTTAAATTGGTCGTGTTGAAATTAATCAGTATATTGAAGTGTGCACAATGGTTTGATTTCCTATGGATATTTTCCTTTAAAACTCCACATATAAGGATTGCTTTTTTTTTAAATTTCTCATGTCATCTAAATTTGGTGAAATTGCTAGCATTTGAACCAATGAATTGACACCAAGATAAAAATGTCTTACAGAGCTGTGCCTAAGCAGGACCTGATCCTGCTCGGGTATGAGAGCTTTACATACAAATTCCTAAGAGGATGTGCAACAATGTAATTATGAAATGACAGCAGTTGTTAATGTTACACACATGGTATAAGTGTTTGGTCTAAAAGAGACTCAATCCTGCGGACTCCAAAAAGTAGTTCAAGTATGCAAAAATGGGCTCAACTTGGATTATAGGAGGGTTTCTAGTGGTTAGATATAATTCCTTAGGAACTTGTGTAGCTTGTTCCCTTTACCAAGAGGAGTCATTTTCCTTATCACTGGCACTGTGGAGACTATTAGCATATCAAAGTGCATGTTAGTCTCCAAGTTCTTTCAGTATTGCAAGTACTTGTCATTCATTTCAAAGCATGTGCTCGTCCTTCACTTCTCCTCTACCTTAAACTCCAGCTCATGGGCTTCCCTCTCCACCAGGTAATCATTCTCCTTATTGCCTTGCTCATTTCTTAATATGTGCCCTCTCAGCCTCTCTGTCTTGTCTCTGTCTCTCTCCCTCCTTTCTTCTTTTCCTTCCCCTTATCTATCTCCCTGCTCACCCTCTTCTCATGGCCAGGTCTAATCTTCAGGTCATGTTCAATATATTTCTTCCTCTCTCTGCTCTGGACTCTTCCATATGCCTCCGGCTCTACTCCCTCTTTCTAAAATAAAACCCTTCCCCTAAACCGTACCATTGAGCAATTATGTTGTAAGTTTATATAATAAGTATTTTATTCTCCAGGAAGAAAATACAGTGAAGGTTGATAAATTACCATCTTCATTTTACAGGTGCAGAATTTGGCGCTGAGAGACACTCATAAGTGGACATAAAAAACTGTTACCAGCTGAGTAACTGAATGAAAACTTGACCATGACTATCACTCCTCAGAAGGTGTGGACCAGGTATTCTGAAAGGTAGAAGGAGTGACAGTTTTCCAGAAATAACCCTTACGTTGGGGTTTTTCTGTTTTCAGAATGCTGAAATTCCTGTCATTAGCTTGAGAGAGCTCTGTGTCCAATGTGCCTACCTTTGGAACTCTGTAGAAAAGGAAATGGAAATAATACAAGTTTAAAAAAGTCTATATTGCTACCCACTGTGATTTGAATTGTTATTTTGTAGGTTTACTTAGTATTATTGTCCTGGGCATCCACTTCCTCAGTACCATTCCAGTGATTAAGTGGTACAAACAGAAACATTTACCTCAAATGAAGAACACATGCCTTTTTAGACTCAGTTGCTGTGGGAGGAATGGGACAGCTGCCTCTGCATAAGGTGGTGGTGGTGGGGGAGGGTCAAAGCCTCAAAGGCAGTTCCTACAGGAGAACCTAATTGAAGACTGACTGTCTGAGGGACCAAGGATTACTGACATAGACAATACCTGTCAGGAACTGCTGTTTGGAAGAGATGCTTGCTGGGGACCAATGAGGCACAGGTGGAGGGTATTAAAGGAGCTTGCAGCAGCGTTCACAGGATCTTGCTATGGCCATTCCCCCCTTCTCCCAGAGTAAGTGCCTTTGATTCCATGGGCAAGCAGGGTCAGGCAGCAGGCAGTCCAGGGCACAGGCAGCAAATTCTATCAATACATATACTGACTCTGAGCACCAAAGACTTGATTAATGTTGGGTATAAAGCTATAGATTTTCAGTAACCAAGATATATGATGGAATATCACAAAGGAGGCTAGATGCTTGGGACCAGACATAATTATTTATTCAATCATACTTTGAATAAAGTGTCTGCATTGCTGCTGTCTCACAGTGTTAGAAAGCTCAAGCTCAATGCGAGATGATTAAAAAGGATTGACATTTTAAAATGATCAAGTAGGTGTCGATTGTAGTTCAGCAAAGGAATGCACAACGAACTGATAATAAGTGTACAATTATATGACACACACATGACAAACATTTTTGTGCTACAGTAAAATAACCATAGAAGCCACTAGCATGACTATGTAGGTACATTAGCTTCATTTTAATATCTGCTATAATATGTGGACATACATAAATGAAAAAAATGGTCAGTAATATGTGATAGTCTGAAGATCTTTACACTGGTGAAAGTTCATGTCATACTACTTAGAGTATAGCTGATGTAACCTTTCTATGGGAAAAGTCTTACTTTCAGCCACCTCGATGTTGAAATGCAGTGTCTCCGGCATTATAAAGTAGACTTCTTGGTAAGGATCAATATACGGTGCTATTAGTAAAGAAAGCCATTTTTTTTTCTAGGTGAAAAGCCTCCTGAATAAAACTAATGTACTCTCAAATTGAATTTGTATTCCTGTCTGTATCTGGTTGCCATGACTTCCACAATAAAGCACCAGAGACAGAAAACTTTAAATAACAGAAATTTATTTTTTTCAGCTCTGGAGCCTATAAATTTAAGACCCAGGAGCTAGCAGAGTTGATTTCTTCTGAGACTTCCTTTCTTAGCTCACAACTAGCTTTCTGCCTCTGGATTCTGGTATGGCCTCTGCCTTCATGAGTCTTAATGTTGTCTTCTTAGAGAGATACCAATTCTGTTGTTATGGGTCAACTCTGAAGCCATTATTGATTTTTCTTTCTTGTACTTTTTATCTCCATTGCTTTATCATTTATTTTATTAGCATATACTAATTATCTATAACATTGAATTTCATTTTGATATTTTCATACATGTATGTAGTACATTTTGATATTTTCA
>NW_021604622.1:22053609-22069724 GCF_004785775.1 Grammomys surdaster
CATTTTGATATTTTCATACATGTATGTAGTACATTTTGATATTTTCATACATGTATGCAGTACATTTTGATATTTTCATACATGTATGTAGTACATTTTGATCACATTCACACTAGAAGGAATAATCCTCCTAGTCTCCCTTCTCCTCCCACTAGGAGTCTGCCTCTTCCTAAACATCGTTCTTTCTATTCACATAGTTGTATATGAGAGAGAGAGACAGAGAAGAAGGGAGGTAGAGAGGGAAGGAGGGGGAGGGAGGGAGAGAGGCAGGAAGGGAGAGAGAGACAGAGAGAGAGAGAGACAGAGAAAGAAACAGAGAGACAGAAATAGAATGAGTTAGGGTTACTATTAGGAGCAAGAGTGAGGGCTATTTGCAGGAGCATGGGCAATTTGACAATGCTACATCAATGAAGAACATCTCTTTATTTCACAACAGTTGTTATTTATCTATAAATCCTCGGGAAGTGGTAACATTGTAATCTCCTCCCAATCCCATGACAGAAAGCTGAGGGGACCAATCTTGTGCAGGTCTTCTGAAGTAATTACGGTTGTTATTTGTTCGTAAGTATAACAACCATGGATGTTCTTATTTTACCCAGATAATCTCTGTAACAACATTTGTCTTCAGGCATAGCTGTATGCTAGGGGACTCAGGGGATGTTTGTGGAGCTATAATTAACCCAGAACAGTGTAATTCTAACATTATATATAAAGTTTTGCATTGTATTCCAGCACGTTATTATAAAATAAATGTGATGGTATTATAGTACAGACATGTTTGCTGAAATTTATGATTTCAATCATCTTCAGTATGAAATCTACATTACAAAATAACATTTCCATTATACGTAATCACATCAGCAACCACTTTCTTCTCAAGAACCAGAAATTTCCTTTTCTTGACTTTGGCCCACTTTCCAGATGAAGCACTTAACTTATTTTATCATTAATATTTATTGGTGTATCTGTGCAATCCAGGATTTCTTCCTTCATCCTTGTTTGTCTGACTCAAGGCTGATTAAGACTGGATGAATTACATGCATGTTAATTAATAACATCATTAAAATAGTAAAATGAAACAGTAAAATGTGTACTTATTAGGTATTTGGTGATGCAATGAAATTTCTTATGTTACTAACCTTTGCAGTACTCCCACCCTGCACAGGAAGTTGTAACACACATTGTACATACAAGGACATTGGATCATTGCATTAGTTTTCTGCTATTTCACAGCAAATTAAGTCTGGTTTGTAACTTGTTGTCTGCTGTTTAATGTCTTGAAATGACCCAGGATTATCACTTCTATGGTCAGTAGTTCAGTAGTCTATGTTGGAATGCCTTTCTGTTTAGGAAACCACAAGGATGTGATAGAGGTGTAGGCTCTCTGACCTCTCTTCTGGTTGTTCTGCAGAGAATGCTTCAAAGGTCATCATAGGGGCAGAATTCTTCACCTTGTAATTCTGGACGAAGGCTCCTGTTTCTTTGCTGTCCATTGGCTTGACAACTACTTTCAGCTTCTGGGAGGCCATGTGGTTTACTGACCATGATAATCTACCCCAACCTCTTTAAGTGAGCAGTAGCATATCAGGTCCATCCCATGCTGCAGATCACTGCCATCTTTTATTCCAATCTCATGTTCCAGATTCCAAAAGCTCATTGGACCAAATTAGACAACCAGCCTGGTTAAGTTCTGTTCCTTCTGGATAATTGTGTTATATGAGTGAATTGTAAACTTCAAGTTCATCATATCCAGTCTCAAGTTATATAGATCACTTACACCATGGGTGGGTGAGAAATACTGAGGATTAGTTCATCGGACTAGATGCAGAATTGCATGTGACTTAAACGATGCTTCACTACAATGTGCCATGAAGCCTCATACATATGCAGCTTCCATGTATGTATGTGGGGGGGGCAGGGGACTTCGTGGTAGGAGTAGCAGGAGCTGTGGAAGAAAGTGTCAGTTATTCTAATCTAAGTGTCGCTTGGTGTCCTTAACTGGAAATTTTTCACTTGTAGATTTGTCTTCAGCCTTAACCACTGAGGCTAGCTCCTTGTATCAGTGGCTGGGTAAGAGGACTAGCCAGATGACACAAGACTCTAATGAGTTAGCTCAGAACTAGCAAGTCTTTATTTAATTGGTTAAAACCAAATCACACAGCCAGAGTAAAGCAAAACAGATTATCCATGCCCTGAGTGGTAAAATCTTGAAAGTTAAAAGGCAAATAAGATAGATACAGATTCAAATAAAGAGCTAGGGCCACATATTAAATGAGAGCTCTTCGTTACCAGAGCAAGCATCCATGAGTTCCTACTGGGGCCAGAAGCTCTCTTATTGATTCCTGTATGAAGCATCTACAAATTAAACTCCAGTGAGACTTCACGTATTTTGGGCCAGGCTGATGAAATGATTCTGTGGTTAAATTGTTCACCATGCTAGCATGAAGACCAGAGTTTGACTTCCAGATTACATGAACATGTGCATTGGGTTTGGTGGCCCACCAACTGCTCCAGTGCTCAAAGGGTAGGGACAGGAGATTGCCTCAGGCAAAAATGCTAGCCAGACTAGTAGCCATATCAGTGAACTCTGGGTTCAATTGAGAAACCCTGCCTCAATAAGTAATGTGGAGAGTGAGCACAGAAAAACTCTCGATGTCAACCTTGCCTGAATACATACAAAAAATGCAGATATATATGCACATACTATTTACACATACAGATGAAAAAAGTATAAAATCAAAATATTTAAATATACATATAACTATGATATATCAATGTATAGTTTGAACATAAATGTACATACACATATATGTATGTGTGCTTTGAGCATTTCAATATCATTGCCATAATTAATGTTAACACACTGAGGCATGAAAACATTCATAGTCAGAATTGCTATAAATTCTATTTACAAAACTGGCCTGCAGCTGATAGCCTTCTCATCTTTCACTTTTATTTAATGAACTATCATGTGACTAGATCTTACATTATGATGAGATGCTGCATACCACAAGTGCATAACCAGAGAATGGAACACTGGAAACAACTCATCCTTCTGATAAGTTTTATGAGAACAACTTTGAGCAGATGGGCAGCATTCGCTCTGGAGATGAGCATAGGAAAGACGCATTTATGACATTGCTTATGAATTACTCCACTATTCAATTGCTTGGGATATAGTCATCAACTCCAAAGCAACAGGAGGAAAGGTGACTAGAAGAGACCAATCACTGTCCATGGACATGACGCCACGCACTAATCAGGTTCTCAGCAGGTCCATTTGCAGAAGTTCGGCAAGGACATGGTAAGTTCCACTCTACTGCTGATCAATGCAATTTCACACACTGCACGGTGCATCCAGGCAAAGTTATATGGCACACCATAGGAGGTACATCCAGTTATAAGACTTCCTTCAAGAGTCAGAAGTTTTATCTTAGAGCTTGTTTGTGTGAGCAGATTGTTCTTAGACTTTGTAAGACATTAGAGTCACCTGAACAAATTGAGAAGGGAAAAATGAGCACTGTGAATTCTGGATGGTAATGCTAGTGGTGGCATACATTTTCCAAATCTTTATATAAAACCAGCAATGGGAATTGAACCAGAAATAAAACTACTATTTTGCTTCATATTTAAAAAAAATATGGAGGTGACAGGTTATAAGATTATTGATTGCTAAATAACAATTCAGATAAAAATTGAATACCTTAAAATAGCATTGTATTAATGCTCATAACCACTTAGATAGGTGTGTTTATGTCCAGGTGTCACATAGGGTTGCAGCTGCAAGCTGACTAGAGGTAGAACAGTGAGCAACTCATAGCTTGGGATCAGCTGAACAATTCTCCCTGTGCTGCATCAGAAACACACATGGCTCCACCTGTATGTGTAGTGGAGGATGGCCTTGTCAGGAATCAATGGGAGAAGACATCCTTGGTCCCATGAAGGCTGGATGCCCTAGTGTGGGGAAATTCAAGAGTGGGGAGGTGGGAGCAGGTGGGTAGATGAGGGCACACCCTCATAGAAGCAGGAGGAGGGGGGATTGGATGGGGGGTTCTGGGGTTGGGGAAATGGGGAAAGAAGAAGATAACATCTGAAATGTAAATAAATAAAATATCCAATAAAAAAGTAAAAAAAAATTTATGATACATCATGAAGACAGCTAGAACTGATTCCTTGGGATACATTACTTGCTTATATTATAGTTCTACACTTCAGGTGAATCCCATCACATAAGATAAAGGCAGGACTCACTCAGAACCAGCTTCACTAGTGGAATTTCTGTGATACTTACTTTTACATTTTGATCAAAAGAGTTAGTCAGATTTCATGGAGAAACTACACCGACCTTAGCTATCATAGAAAATCATGTCAAAAATCATGTTTTCATATGGCCATGTGGAATGAAAGGTAATCCTGCAGCCATCATTAAAAAGTTTTGCCTTTTACGTAATAGATTTCTAGGTGTCCACAAATATGACACTAAGTTATCTGGATCATTAGGGAGGAACTTGTGTTTGGCCTGTGTAAAGAAAACATGACTCAGCAAGCAGCATATGATAGACACATGAGCAGAAAAATATCACCAACAGGTGTTCATTGAAAGCACAGCTGAGTTTTTCAGAACACCTGCTAAGCAGCTGAAAAAGAAAAGGACTCTGCCTTTTCCAACAGTGAAGGATTTAGGGTTTTGCTGGAGATGTCTGGTTTATATATACCTTGCTTATTGACCATCCAGTATTTCTGTATCCAAATATAACCACAGTGGGGAAAAACTACTGGAAAGATAATGAGAATTGAGGATAGAACATCAAAGATAAGAGGTACAATGTTCACATCAAGGCTTCAAGGAAAGCAGACTCAGCATTTTCCAAAAAGCAAGTCATATGTAGTATGACGAAAACATGATATTGATGATCAAATCTAACTAAGGAAAATACACCAAGAATTTAGACGTTCTTTTAAAAAGAAAATCCTACACTGAATCTTAAGAACAAGCAGATATAATTTTACATGAGAATATTTCCAAAGCAATGACTGATCACTTGATGTTTTTCTTTTGCCAAATTTTATCTTTGGCATACAAATCAGTAAACAAAACACTGGTGGGAAGTAAGCATCACTTTTTAGAAAGTTAAAATTCCAGTCAGTCTCTGCATTCCTTCCTTCTGTCACTCATCAATGACCTGTTATGCTTTCCTAAAGTGTCATAAACTCTGACATAGCCCAGAATCACTACCCTTTCTTTCTCTGCTCCTCTGTATCTCCCTCAATTTATTCCCAACCTGAATTAGCTCACAGTTTGGTCTTTCATGGTCTGAATTCTAGTATTAGGTTTCTAGAGTATGCTTTTCTTTTATCCAGTGTGCTCTGAATGTCTTCATCCTCTTTTTTACTTTAACCTTAAAGAAAGCATATGGTGCCCTAGATTTGGACTCTTTCTGGGAAAGTTAATGTTGTACTTACTTCCTGCTAGTAGGAATAGTAGATATCTTGCATAAAGACCATAAGAAGAGGATTTTGATCAATACTGGGCACAAAGAATTCATTTTAGGTCCAGTAAATAAGTATCATTTATTCCTAGTATTGATACAATGATATAGTTGAGCACAGAATACATAGATTCTACATTTCTTATTATTTTTTGGTGTCTCAAGAAAGCTTATGTTAAAGCTCAGAGACAACTCAATTTTGATTTTTTATTTGCATTTGAATTAAGATTCTATGAATTTGGTTAAAAAGTGAAAGCACAAGGTGATGTAGTTGTTAGATGTGCTGGTGAGTGACAGATGGAGAAATTGATTTTGAGTGTTACAAATCTTAGTATATTCTAGTCTGAAAGTAATGCTTAGTCACTTTTATACAAGCTGAGATCTAAAGATCACCAAGAAACAGGATCTATATTTCTTTTAAACCAAAATGTTATCTAAAATTTGTCTTAAAACACAATATATGTATATACATATGTATACAGACACACATGTATAGTGTTATATTGCACTTGAACATTACTCTTTTGCATATAAAACACAAGCAAGGCCTGCCTGCTGAGTCCTCTGGGGCACCCACAGCTTCCCTGAGCAGCCTACTATCCCCACTGGACTCCCATTATCCTGCCACGTCTCAGCCCACCTTCATTAGACCTGCTGATCCGGAAACATACATATTAGATTCCCATCCTGCACCCATCTTCTCTGACAAATGAGTCTACTGGAGTACCCCCAGCTGCCATGAACAGCCTGTTATCTCTGCTGGACCACCATTCTCTGCCACCTCTCAGCCCACCTTCACCAGACATTCAGATCTGGAACCATACAGCTCAAGGATACCCATCAGAGGCTTGCCACACCAGGTTCATTGAGATTAGGCCATTTCCCAAGGAGACTAAAGTCATCCAGATGGCTAAAGGCCCTCAATAGAACACAATCAACAAAAACCAGGGCAATATGACACCTTCAGAACACAGCTACCCTACTACAGCAAGCCCTGCATATCCTAATACAACTGAAACACAAGACACTGACCTTAATCTTATAAAGATAATAGATGCCTTTAAAGAAGAAATGAATACATACCTTAAAAAAATACAGGAAAATATGGTCAAACAGGTAGATGCTTTTAAAAAGGAAACAATCCTTTAAAGAAATACAGTAAGACCCAATTAAACAGATGGAGGAAATAAATAAAACTGCTCAAGACCCAAAAATGAAAATAGAAGCAATAAAGAAAATATAAACTGAGGGAATCCTGGAGATGGAAAACCTAGGGATGAGAATAAGAACAACAGATACAAGCCTCATCAACATCATACAGGAGATGGCATAGAAGATACAATAGAAGAAGTTGATATATCAAAGAGAATGTTAAATTTAAAAATGTTTTGACATAAAACATCCAGGAAATCTGGGATACCATGAAAAGACCTAACCTAACAATAATAGGAATAGAAAAAGGTAAAGAGTCCCAGCTCTAAGGCCCAGAAAATATTCTCAACAAAAATCACAGAAGAATGTTTTCCCAACCTAAAGAAAGAAATGTCTATAAACATACAAGAATATTATAGAACATGAGCTAGAAGAGCCTAAATAGATATCCTGCAACCTCTAAAAAACCTGTATGTGCCAACCTAGAAAACCTAGACTAAATAGCCCTTCCTCAGGACACCTGACAAAGCCAAGTCTGGTCCTTGACAAAAACTATCATCCACCATGATCAAGTAGGCTTCATCCCAGAAATGCAGGGATGGTTCAGTATAAAAAATCTATCAAAGTAATCCACCATATGAACAAACTGAACGAATAATAATAAAAAAAACACATTCCCGTATCATCCGATGCTGAGAAAGCCTTTGACAAAATCCAACACTCCTAAACATAATAAAAGCAATATACAGCAAGCAAATATCCAACATCAAATTAAATGGAGAGAAATTTAAAGTGATTCCATTAAAATCAGGGACAAGACAAGGCTGCTCACTCTTTCCCTATCTGTTCAATATAATATTTAAAGTTCTAGCTAGAGAAATAAGACAGTGGAAGGAGATCAAAGGGATACAAGATCGAAAGGATGAAGTCAAAGTATCATTATTTGCAAATATGATATGTTAACTATATGTAAATCATCCCAAAAATTCAACCAGAGAACTATAGCTGATAAACACCTTCAGCAAAGTGGCTGGATACAGAATTAAGTAAAAAAACAAAAACTCAGTAACTCTCCTTTACACAAATGATAAACAGACTCAGAAAGAAATTAGAGAAACAATACCCTTTATAATATAAAATATCTTGGCTGAACTGTAACCAAACAAGTGAAAGACCCGAATGACAAGAACTTCAAGTCTCTAAAGAGGGAATTTGAGGAAGATGTGAGAAAATGGAAAGATCTCCCAGGCTCATGGATCCATAGGATTAAGATAGTGAAAATGGCCATCTTAAGAAAATCAGTTTATAGACTCAAAGCAATTGCTATCAAACTTCCAATACAATTCTTTATAGACATTGAGAATAACTCTCAACTTTATATGGAAAAACAACAATCTTAGGATAGCAAAAACAATTCTGAACAGTAAAAGAACTTCTAGAGTTAACACCACCCCTGACCTCATGCTTTTTTACAGAGAAATGGTGATTACAACTACATGGTATTGGTACAGAGTCAGACAGGTCGATCAATGGAATAGAATTGAAGACCCAGAATTGAACCCACCCACTTATGGACACTTGATTTTTGACTAAGAAGGCAAAAACAAACAACGGAAAAAATAAAGCATATCGAACAAATGGTGCTGGTCTAACTGGCTGTCTCCCTGTAAAAGACTGCAAATAGATTCATACATATCACCCTGCACAAAACTCAAGTCTAAGTGGATCAAAGTCCTCAATGTAAAATCGGATACATTAAATCTAATAGAATAGGAAGCAGGAATTCATTCGGACAGAAGACAATTTCCTAAACAGAACACCAATGGCTCAGGCTCTAAGGTGAATAATTGATAAATGGGACCTCCTGAACCGAAAAGCTTCTCTAAGGTACAGGACACTGTCAATAGGGAAAATTGGCAGACTACAGATTGGGAAAGGATCTTCAACAAACCTACATTCGACAGAGGGCTAATATCCAAAATTTACAAAGAACTCAAGAAGTTAGACACTGACAACCCAAATAACTCAATTGAAAAATGGGGTACAGAGTTACAGAATCCTCAACAGAGGGATCTTGAGTGGCTAAGAAATACTGATAGAATTGTTAAAAGTCTTTAGTCATCAAAGGATTGTAAATCAAAACAACCCTGATATTCTATTTTACACCTGTTAGATTCACGGAGATCAAAAACTCAAGTGATAGCACATGTTGGAGCACATGAGGGGTGAGTAAACTCTCCTTCATTGCTGGTGGGAGTGCAAACTTGTATAGCCCTTTCAGAAATCAGTTTGTCAGTTTCTCAGAAAACTAGGGATAGTTTTAGCATAAGACACAGTGATACCACTCCTGGGCATATACCCAAAAGATGTCCTACTATACCACAGGGACACTCTGTTCGTAGCAGCTTTATTTGCAATAGCCAGAAATTGGAAAGAACTTTTATGTCCCTCAACTGAAGAATGGATAAAAATTGTGGCACACCTACACAATACTATTCAGCTGTTAAAAGCAAAGGAATCATGATTTATGCAGACAAATGTATGGAACTTGAGCATATCATACTGAGTGAGACAACCAAGACCCATAAGGATATGCATGGTATATACTCACTTATAAGTGATTATTAGCCATAAAACACAGGATACCCATGCTACACCTCACAGACCCAAAAAGCTAAACAAGAAGGAAGGCACAATAAAATAGTTGTAGGTGGCAGATGAAGGGAGAAAACTGGATATTAGAAGGGATGGAGAGGGGAATGGGGGTTGTTTCAGAATCAGGTAGTGGGCAAGACAAAGAAGATGGCTAAGTGACCAGTTGGCCTTGAGAATGGATAGAAATCTGGAGCTGGTTGGCATGGGCTTGGGCATCGGTGGCAGTGTCTGGAAGACATGCCAGAGACCTGTCTGTAGGGGAGAATCTCAAGAATCAATGGGGGTGACATTAGCTGAGACTCACAGCAGTGGGCATATGGAACTGGCATAGGCCACCTCCTGTAGCCAGGCAGGAATTTTAGTGATAAGATAGGGATACCAAACCACCCACAAGACATTTGACCCAATATTTATCTTGCCTACAAGAAATGCAGGAATGGGATGTAGAACAGAGCCTGAGGGAATGGCCAAACAATAACTGGCCCAACTAGAAGCCAATCATGGGAAAGCAGCTATTCTTGACACTATTAATGAATATCCAGCATACTGACAGTAGCCTAGTATGGCTGTCCTCAGAGAGGCTCCACCCAGCAGCTGACTCAGACAGATGCAGAGACCCACACCCAAACATTGGATGGAGCTTGCAGACACTTCTGGAATAGTAGAGGAATGACTGAGCTTCTCAAAGGAAACAGGAACTCCGTAGGAAGATCAACAGTGTCAACTAACACTTGGGAGCTCTCAGAAACTGAACCACCAACCAAAGAGCATACGTAAGATGGACTTAGGCCCCCTATCCATACGTACCAGATGTGTAGGTTGTTCTTCCTGTGTGTGTCGAACAACTGGAGCAGGGTGCTATCCCTAAAGCTGCTGCTTGAGTTAAGGGTTCAGTTCCCCTACCTCAGTTGTCATGTCTGGCCTCAGTGGGAAAAGAAGCGCCTAGCCCTGCAAAGACTTGATGTACCAGGGTTGGAGTGATACCCAATGAGGCAGTGCTCCACTCTCTCAGAGGAGAAAAAGGAGATGGTGGGAGGGACTGTGGAAGGAGGAACCAGGAGAGAGGAATGTTATCTGTATGTAAAGTGAATAAAACAAGAAAATAAAATAAAGAAAAAACTTTAAAAAAATCATGATGTTAACCATCCGCCTCCCTGACAACCCAGTGATCCTCAGAAAACGTTTAGTTGAGACTAGATCATAGCCTGATTCTCTTAGAATACAATAAGTTGACTCACTGCAGAACCATTTAAAGTGAGGTGGTTAAAATTTGAAGAGTGAAAATGTAGTTTAAGTAATGGATGCTACATGGTTCTGTCTGACAACATTTAGTTAAAAGTTTGATTCCTTTTAAGGTAGCACCTTTTTGTGGTCATTAAACAGTAACATCAGTGTAGGCAGTCCTGTCGACTTAGAAGTAACAGCAATTAATCACCCATTAGACTAATTAAGTGTATCATTTATTATTTAATGAATATGTGGGAGGTGGAGAGGAAAGCTGTAATCAAGTCTTGTTCACAGATGTTTGAATAGGGATCTATTTGTCAAAACATTGATCTGACTCATCCCTATTCTGGCTGATGAACCATGTCACGGTAAGAGGATTTGAGAGAGAACCAATAGATTGGAATCTCTACTGAAAATATAAATTCTGTCGCAGTTATGTTTTTAAGATTTTTTTGATTGGTAAAACGTGTTAATATTTTCTTTATTTAGATGAACCTAAGTAGAGAATTATTTACTATTTGTATCGTATTTACAAACTTGATTGGGCACAAGGTATCGACTTTATCTTCATAGTATCACAGTGTAAGTTATCTAAGGCCCAAGACAAGACTGGAACCCACAAATTCTGAAATCCACTCATTATATTTCTGTTAAATTTAGCACATTTGTATTACTTCTCTAATTGTTCTCTGATTGGCCAGAGAACTTGTTGTGATCTACAGCTGAGGATAAACTGAAACAAACATTGAGGGTTTTTTCTTCTCCAACAACTTCTTTATATTTTTATCCGTTTGTTACATGAAACAGTGACATGTAAATAAACTTCCTGACATCTAATTAAATTGCCATATTCCTTTGGATAATTATAGGTTAATATGATCATACATTAGTCACTTTGGGTTCTGCCCTCTGTATGCTTAGCTTCAATGTATTTTGAACGAATTTTCTTGAACCAGATCGGATAGCTTTATCAATACGTTTAGTTCAATTAATATTTCACAAGTTTCATGAATGCTTGTGTATGTGCTGACTACGGGTTGTTTTGTATCTTTTTTTGTAAATTAAAACAAGTAGAGGTGGGTGTGGTGATATACAACTGTAATCTCAACACTCAGGGTGCCAAAGTATGAGAATTATAACTAGTTTGAAGCCATTCTTGACTACATATTGAATTGAAGGCTAATCAAGACCAAAGCTTCTAAAAATTATCACAAACAAACAAGTAAATAAGGTTTTATTGTCTTCTTCCTTCAGTGGTATTTTTATTAGTTAAAGGATATTTCTCAGAGGCACTGCAATATCCTGCTTATTAGAAAAGATAAAAGTTTGTTTTGACAATGGATGTTATTAATTTTTTTCAGTTACTTAAAGGGATCTAAAAGGTTTTTAAATGAACTTTCAGTATCTAAACATCCAAATTATGTTTTAATATCATGGTTGGTCACCTCTCAGTTTGAGTACCAGCTTCTCTTAACCAGTCCCTCTTGGCACATCTCAAGAAGCATGGCTCTGAGCTAGCTCCCAGGAAAGATGCTCACCAGATCCCTGGCAAAAGAGGGCACAAAGGGAGCTTGAGACTAAGACAATGTTACTTGTTGGGAGCCATCTGAATCCAGGAGTTTATCTCACTGGCTCTGAATACTGATTAAATTCCTTCTCAGCTTGCCACAACTTTATGGAGAAAATTCAAAGCCCTTCTTCAATATACAAAATACTTTGTAAGCCTAACTTTCAATTATCCATTGCCTCCTCCTTCCCACTGCTCCATGTGTTTTCCTGTTTTTCTTTTATTCTTCCCTTACAAATTTGTTAATCAAGTGTGCTCACTTTGCTGTTTTTGTATGATGATGTGTGTGGTCTGGATTTCCATGTTGTTCTCATTTTCTGCCCACCTGCACTGTAGCTAAGCTTCTCCATCTCTCTAGGATGGTATAGGCATCCCTTCAGAGAACACTTTGTATTTTTAAAGAGATGGGGAGAACATCAATTTACCTAAAGATTAAATTTTGTTATTTCTCTAATTGCTCTTTATTTTCCCTCAAAACTATTGGTGTTACGATATGTCTCTAGTTGGGAAAACAACCTTCTAGAGACCCAGCACTGTGTCTCTCACCAGAATAGAATCATAGGAACAGTATATTCTTTGGAGTCTGTTTTAGTTACTGTTCTATTGCTGGTAAGAAACACCATGACCAAGGCAACTTAAAAAGAAAGGATTTAATTGGAGGCTTGCTTACATTTATAGAGGGTGAGTCCATGATCACCAAGCAGGCAAGCAAGCATGTGCTGGAACAGTATTGAAAAGCTTTCATCTGATTCATAAATTGTAGGCAAAGAAAGAGATGAAGAACGAGACTGGGACTCGCATGAGGGTTTGATACCTCAAAGTCCACTCTGGTGACACATCTTCTCCAACAAGGCCACATCTTCTAGAACTCTGTAAACAGTTCATCAGTTAGGAACCAATCATCCAACTATGTAAACCTGTGGCGTACTTACTTAGTCCCCACAGGAGTCTGATGGGTCTATGATTTCCTTCTTGTTAGTGTATTTTCTAGTTACAAAACTCCTTTCTACCGTGACTAGTTCTCTACTTTTCAGAGCATTAGCTTTCTTCTAAGTAGAAATCAAAATGTATACATTAAAAGATTTTACACACGTATAATATGTCTGTACAATAACATTTATCAATCTTTTAGTATGATAGCTGACATAATGTCTGTTATTGCAGGAGATTCACTACATTTCCCACATCAATTAATATCTAGTTCTCATTACTAAATCCAAGGAATCATGGCTTACATTTACTATCATTGCTATCTGGCTTCTGTAACATAATTCACGTATGTTTTATAATAATGATGATGGTCTCAAAACCACCAATCACCCCATGAAAGTTTTTGTTTAGTTTTCTTAGCAGATTCGCTGTATTAGATTTATTTTATGTTCTACTGCGCAGTGTCACCTTCCAACCTTACAAAGCTCTAGGTCATCAGGAGATTGAAATGGGGTACCATCTGTTCCTTATCAAAACCGTTGTTAGTTTTTAGGAAAATGAGGACTCTGTGACAGGAAAACCAGAGCAACAGATTTTGTATTTTCTCATGATGAGAAAAATGAACACCTCAACATTAGGGACTCTAGTTCAGCATTTTGTTACATACCAGCCTCTGCGAGTCACAGGTTAGGGTGGTAAGGATTTTCTGAGCCATCTATGTCAGCTCATTCTGTGATATCCACCCTATAGGATGCTTTGGGAGGGCAAGATGGCTTCTCTGTTGGGAGGGAAGGAAGCTCTGAGATTGATATAACATACTTTTGATGAATATGTGGTCTCTCTGCCATGTTGATTCTAGAGATCCAATTGAAAATCAGTGTGGCTCAAGGATCCACAAGAGATAATTCTCCCAAAAACGCTCTGCTCCTCTGTGAGTCTGTCTCAGATACCACACAGTGTTTTTCTGTCATCCTATCTGCTGTGATAGCCATAGGCAGTTAGTTTAAAGAAAACAGTCACAAACCCTACATTAAACAATGGCAGAAACTTTTAAAGGAATTTCCAGCCTTGTTTTTATTTACTTATTTAATTTTATATTTATTTATTTTTATTGTTATGTGCATGGCTATTTTGCTTATATACATGTATGTGCACTATGTGTATACCTAATGTCTGTGGAATTTACAAAAGATTGTTAATTCACTGTAACTGAGTTTGAAGTGGTTTTAAATCACTATTCTGGGAAGTGAACCCTGGTCCTGGTCCAGAGTTGCATGTGCTCTGTCTTGCCAAACCATCTTCTCCAGCTGTTCCCATCCCTCTCTAGCCATGCTTTAAAAGTAATAGTCTACTTTGGGGCAAAATTCTTTTCCATTCATTGAAACAGATAAAACTCATTTATTTCCAAAGTCTCCCCAGGGTATTATCCTTGTATGGCATCAGGTTGGAGTACGTATGTGAGCAGTTTTATCTTGTGGATTGGGTCTAGAGGAGGAGATGAAAGTGGACTCTTCCTGACAGCCATGAAGTAGCACCTCAGTTCTACAACTTCAAATGATGGAAGTGGACTGATTTCCATAGTCTTCAGTGAGAAGATAGCAGGGCACCTGCCATGTGAGCACTGAACAGTGCCTTCTGTAGTTAGGCCACATTTGTGACCTATAGAGATAGTGCAGTAATTAGCAAGTGAGTGCTGTTTCAAGCCACTAAATTTTTTGTAATTTGTTTTACACTGAAAGGTAATGAATACACGAAACAGTCATTATTAGCTGTATTAGTTTGATGGCATGATTGTCACTATATAAGTAAAAGCATCAAATTGGAATATGTAGAGTCGCTTCAAACATTTCAATGTACGGGGAGAAAACTGCTTTGATTACGAATCGTGTATTTACCTGGGTTGTTCAAAACCAAATATTACTTTTAATATCGGGTCTTTATTTCATATGCTATCACGTAATGCTCCCAATTTTGTACATTTACTTGATCTAAAGATTAAGGTTTTCAGTCATTTAAATCTGTAATCACTTTCCTCCTCTCCTGTCTGCCACCACCTCTAGCTTTTTCTATTTCCATGGGTATTTCTTTCACTGAGTCCTAAAGTAAACAAGCGTGTAACTCATTTAAGACAAGAGACTTAATTTCCTCTGAAGTAGCAAGTGTTATAATTTCCTCAACAATCTGGAGTTTAATTTCCTTTAGTATGTCCCCCCACTCCCCACACTGTCTCAGTTCTCATTGTAAGGGCCTTCTTAATCAGAGACGACAGAAGCAAAACAGAGACCCACACTCATGTTTTCCTCTCTTAATTAAGAACCCTGCAAACATTTCTCAAAGGCTTTATTGTTTGTATTTTAATGAAAATGGGCCTTCAGGTTGCAGGAAGTATTGCTTTTCTGAGTTTGTATTCTTTGTTCCGTACACAATTTCTCTGTAGAGGTAAGTATGTCTGGTTATTTATAGCCTTGTTGTTACGAAGTTCCCTAGAGCGTATATATTTCAGAATGCATGATTCCTGTAGAGAACTACAGAGTTAACAGTGCTTCCTCTAACAAGATGTCTACCATGGAAGCACTGTGCCTGGGTAGAGGAGCCAAAGTGAGTGCAACGGCTTTCATGAGTACAGTGAGAGAAACAGGCGAGGCGCTGCAAGAACGTCTGCTTGAGATCAAAAGCTTCAAGGGAGAAGGGTCTAAGACTCACAGCCTTTGAACATGAACCAGACACTAGACCCCGAGGTGCAACTTAAAAAGGAAAAACTGGATTTCATTAAATACCTCCTCTATAATTCCCAAGGAGTAGGGAGTGGGTAGATTTTTGCAGTGCATGATAAATGTCTCCTAACCCCTCCGGCTTTCTGTTCTGAAGGGCAGGACTTGTAAGAATTGATGAGGTATCTGTCTCTGTAGACTTGGGTTCTGCTTCACTATGAATCAGTATCTGGAGGAAAGGAACGATGGAGTCTATTATTTCCTTTTTAAAATAAGTGTGTGTGTGTGTTTGTGTGTGTGAATGCACACACATGATCTCACTTGTACATGTATGAATGTAGATATCAGATACGGTTCTAAGCTAATCTCCACCTATTTTTTCTT
>NW_021604622.1:22069824-22081731 GCF_004785775.1 Grammomys surdaster
CCCCCTCTTTCTTTTTTTGAGTCACGGTCTCTTGCTGAACCTGAAGCTCACCAAGACAGACTGTCTGGTCAGTAAGTGCCATGGTACTTCCCATCTTTGTGTCTCCAGTGCCCGGATTACAGGTGTGTACTGTGCCTGGTATTTTAATGTAAGCACTAGGGATTAAGCTCAGAGCCTCAGGCTTGCATGCCAAGTGTTTTCCTATAAGGACCATCCCAATGGGCCCAGCAGTCTAATCTTTAGAAAGGCGGTTAGTAAATCATTACATTGACATTGAGTTTATATTTCTGCCTTGTCTTCTGCTTCTCTCCATTATTCTATTTTCCTTTCTTACCTCTTTTTATCCTAAGCAAATACTTTCAATAAGTATATTCTTTTTTTTTTTCTGTACCTTTTTCTTGCTGAGATTCGTTCACCTCTCCGGATTATACTGTGATGTTTTGGCACAGTTTTACACTGTACATGTATCTCAGAACACTTAGGATGTCATCATCTCAAAGATTTATCACTATTTATGAGGCAAACTTTCTGAAGTTTTCTTTCATATATTTTAAATTACACAATACAGTGATGTTAACTATTTTCTGTGGCACTGGGTCTCAACCTTGCAAATGCTGCCACCCTTTACTCCAAGTCCTCTTGTGTTTAACCCTCAATAGTAAAATTATTTTGTTGCTGCTTCATAATTGTAATTTTACTATTGCTTTGTATCATCATTTAAATATCTGATATGTGGGATATTTGATATTCAGCCCCCAAATTGGTTGTGACCCATGTGTTGTGAATCACTCTTCTATGGGATAAATAGTTGGATTTATTTATAGTTAACTGTGTACCTATCAACCTTTCTCCCCTCCCCCCACTCAGAGCTTGGCCTCTGGTACTCAGTGTTACCTCTTTAGATATACGTCTTGACATTGTTCTTGGTGGTTGTTCTATAAATTTCTAAAGTGTCAGGTTGTATTTTAACAGCCTAATTATGGTTACTATAAAAAATTAGCAATGAAATATATATAATATTACATATAAATATATGTATTTGTATATACATGTTTATCATCTTTTCCTTTCATGTTTCAACTCATATATAATAAAATGTGCACCTCTCATGAACTTCAGCATGTGCTGATGGAATTTTTCCTTTAGTTAGCCTTCTTATATATCTTCTCAGATAGCTGAGAATATATATGTATGTGTGTGTGTGTGTGTGTGTGTGCATGTGTGTGTGTGTGTGTTTGTTTGTTTACCCACATATAGTTTTTTTGTTTGTTTGTTTTTCATTTATATCAGAGTGTCATTTGTTTTCAGCTGGAGAGAATTTATCTTGCGTTCCTTAGTGCAGATCTGTTAGAAATACATTTTGTCACTGTTTTTTTTTTCCTATGAAATTGCCTTTATTTCGTCTAAATTTCCAGGGGTTGCCAAGAGCTCCTTTGAAATTCTATTTCTCTTAGCACTCTGGTTATGTCAGTCTCTTCTGGCCTAACTGCTTTAGATTATAAAGCCACAGTTCAGCGTGTCTCCGTTCTATTCTCCTATGACTTGTGCCACTTTTTCATGCTGCTCTCGAGATTCTGGGTTTGCATTTTGACTGTAGAATTTTTAGCATAACAACACAAAGCAATGTGTGAGCTCATGTGTGTGTGTGTGTGTGTGTATGTGTCTGTCTCTCTTTCTCTCTCTCTGTGTGTGTGCGTGTATGTGAGTGTACACTTGTGTCTCTTAGAGGATGTATTTGAGCTTCCTGTATCAGTCAGTAACATACAGTCTTCTGCTAATTTACAAATTTATATTGCAAACTCATTTCTTCAGATATATTTTCCTTTCCTTCTTTCTCTTCTTCCTCTAGGACAACAATTACATGCCTTATGGATTGTATAATATCTTCCACCTGGTCTCTGAGCCCTGGTTTATATTTTTTAATTTTCCTTCTCTCTCTTCATTAAGTTGAGTAAGTTTTATTGATATGTCTCCCTGCTCACTGACTCTCTCACCAGGAACTGAATTTTTCATGTCAGATGATGTAGTTTTAGCTCTAGGATATATATTTTGTTTATTTTTTAGAGTTTCAGTTTCTCTCTTTGATTTCTCATGGCTTCACCTCTCAATATCATACTTCCCCTTGTTTTTGAAAACTGATTTATAAAAATTATAGTGAATAATTTCTCCATCCAACATCTGGTCACAGGGTTGTTTCGCCTGCATGTATGCCCTCCTGTGAGTGAGCACACATGGGTCAGATTCTGTGCTTTTGAATATCTGCTGATTTACTACTTTCTCGTTGAAAAACGAACAGTGCAGAAGATGTACTGCACAACATGATTGAATTCAGTTTTCCTCTTTAGATGATATTCAAAAAATTATTTTTTACAATTTCATATACATGTGTTGTATTAACATTTCACCCTGCCTTGGCTTGCCCACACCTCTCTTGTACCTTCTCCTGCTCAACTTCATATTTATGGCTTCTTTAAAAAGATAATAGTGTAGCACGGTGTGAAATATACATATATAGGAGTAACTATATAATTACAACAAGCTGAGGACATTTAGTGCTGTTTTAAGGATGTTTTTATTGCTGACCACTTGGAACTGGATAATCAATGAAGCAGCTCATCCCTGGAGTAGATTCATTTTTTTATGTCAGTAGTCATTAATTACTTAGACCTTTTCATTTAGTATAGAGCCTTGTGAGCTTTACAAGTCCATGCTGGCGTGTTAACTGCTGCTGTCACTGTTCAGGTATTGTTTCAGCAGCCATATTGTTGAGTGTTCGTGGGAGCAACATTTTCTACATTTTGACAATCTGTGACTCTGTTTTAGTAGTCTATATTTGCTCAGGAGTTGGAGCTATACTTGTTTGTAAGTATAAGGGAAAATATTGAGAATCTAGTTAGAGATTTATCCTGGCTTGAGAAATGGGTAGTAGTAAGTTCTGGTCTAGGTTCCATGTCCTAACAAGCAATAGAAAGGTAATTAGATTTACAGTACCAGATTCAAATTCTCTGCTGCTGAGTCGGTAGTTGCTGTAATTTGTATTTTGTTCCTGGTTTGGTTGCTGGGGATTGAAACCAAGATTCCCTGAATGCTAGAAAAACATGCTTTTCCTGAAATACATCCCAGCTCAAGTTATTTTGACTAAAACTATAAAATCTTCTATGCTTTCCATCATGTCTCTGTTCTGTTCTTTTACAGTCTAAGAGTTACTTCATTAGCCATTTCTCAGGAGGTGTCTGTCTTACCCATATGCTTCTGTGGTAGGAGTTTACACTTCTATTCATGATTTACCAATCTTGGGACACTGATGCTACTGAATTGCTTCCCTGGGTGTCCAGTTGTTTTGCTAGTTTTGAGTTTTGTGCTTTCATTTTGATCTAAAAAGTTCCCATCAGTGGCTCTTGAGCTATGTGAGTTCAGGAACTCACTGAATCTGTAAGTCCCACATGTGCAAAACAAAGCAGGAATATGTAACATTTAAGAGGACTGTCCTTCCTCTGCCACTATCTGCTCCTTGAGTTTCCCATGTGTGATGAGGAGGTTAGCAATGTGAATGTACAAATTGAGGGTTGTGAGGGCAAGTTTCAGAAAGGGTGGGCAAAAGGGTTGTATCCTTATTCAAAAATTAGTATTTACATCTATCAATCATCTATATATCTATCATCTACTTATCATATATCAATTATCTGTCATCTATCATTGCTCTATCATCTATCTCTCTGCCATCTATCTATCTATCTATCTATCTATCTATCTATCTATCTATCTATTATCTTTTGTTTTCCTGTGTTTATGCATGTATGTGGGTGTACACATGCCGAGACGTACTTGTAGAAGTCAGAGGTCAGACATCAGAGGACAACTCTCTGCGTCTACCTTGTGAGTTTCCCGGCTTGACCTTAGCATTAGCCTTGGCAGCACATACCTTTACCTGCTGTGCCATCTTGATGGACTCTTACCTTTTTCATTTTTAACCTCAGCTCTTCTGGTATTTCCTTACTTCTGGAATAGTCTCCTTAAATGCCTCTGTTCATCTGCTTTAATGTGGTAACTTTTAACAACTACCACTTTGAAGAGATAAGAAGTTTTTACACTGTCATAGCTGAATGAACTGGGTGTGTGTCCACAAGCATAAAAAATGTAAATCCATAGTTCTTACCTAATGAAATAGATGTCTTTGAAGTATAACCTCTTTTTTTCAAAAGCTCTACTTACTTTTGTCATATTCTGTCACATTTTAATTCTGCTCTTAATAAGTGTTTAAGTTTTATAATTATTATCTGATGGGAGCACTGTCAGAATTTTTCTATCATCATTTTTTATAAATCCTACCCTTTCAAAGCCCTTGACAACTTATTTTTGGAAAAAGAGATAATCAAATATTTTTAGAAACTTAGATTTTAATATGAATAATTACTGGGTGGCTATCTTATTTCTATAATTTATTCAGGGTCCATATAGAGAGATTTAGTATTAAAAACTTTTCATAATCCTAGAGGTGGAGAGATGATTTAGCAATCAAGAGAACATTCTGCTCTTCCAGAGGACTCATGTTAAGTACCAAGTACACAAGCAAGGCTGCTAACAGCTGCCTATAACTCCAGCTCTAGGGGAATCTAACATCCTCTTATATACTCCAAGAACACTGTACTAAGAAGTACTCATGCATACACCACACACATACAACACACAGACACAATATACATCCACACACATGTGTACGCACAAAACATGCACACACGCCACACATATACTACGCACAGTGAAAAATAAAATAAATCTTCGCAAAGTATCTCAAAAGTGAAAAAAATTCTTCTTCTTTTTTTTTAAAGAATAATGATATAAATACATTCAATGACTGGGTTTTACCTACATGCTTGAGAGACAAAAGTATTTTCCTAGCATTAATGTTTTTAATTCATGTATTATATTTTTTCCACAGATAACTAACTGATTGTAAATACTCTGAAGAATAATTTTAAAAGAACAAGTTATAATAATGTCCTCATTATTTTCAAGTACATGTGCAATCTTAATGTACTCTATTGGCCTTTATCTGAAACAACTAAGGAGAGAAATCTCTCAAAATTTCATAAGTTTTATAAAGATCTATCTATGTTACCCTTCAAAAACCATTTGTCACATTGTACTTAAACATGCTAATGTTTAACCTATAAAACATGCTAAGATTTTACATCATAGAATAAACAACTATGTTTAATTTCATGTCATAATTTTCCATTTTTCACTATTAAAATATTAGATGAAAATACAAGTTAAAGTTTTTCTTTAAGTTTTATAATCACTACATGCAATTTTATAGTTACAATAAAATGACCACTCAAACCACAATGTGACATGATTTCAGATGCTGTGGCCTTTCTCTTTGTACTTATTTATTTATTTGTTTGTTTGTTTGTTTAGTGTGCATTTGTGTGTGTGTGTATGTGTATGAGTGTGTGCATGTGTGTATGTGTCTGTGTGTATTTGTATGTTTCTGCCTGTGAGAGCATACCTGTGTGAGTGTGTGCATGTGTATGTGTCGCTGTGTTTGTATGTTTCTGCCTGTGAGAGCGTATCTGTGTGAGTGTGCATGTGAGTGTCTGTTTTGTATTTTGGGAGTTTGGACACAGAGTGTCTCCTTGCAGCCCAGATCCCTTCTTCCTCCGAAAGGCTGAGGTTACAGGTAGGTTACAGCGTGCCTTGGATTAGGAGACTTTTGCATGTTTTGTTGTACTTTTAACCTTTGATTATTTTTAGATGATGCTAAAATACAGTTTAAAATGTCTTATAGGAGTTGATGAGCCAACTCACCTGGGAAGGGTGTCTGCTGCCAAATTTCAGGATTTTAATCCTTAGGCCCCTCAGGGTGGAAGGAGAGAAGTGATTATTCCATGTTGTCCTGTGACTTCTACTCACCCCCTGTGGCACATGAAAGCTTATACCATACATACATGTGTTCACATGTACACAAAAACACATGCTCACACACGAATATGTACTCACATACACACAGGCATATGAACATGCACACCCCCCCACACATACATGAACACACAGCACACACACATGTACATTCATGTACTCTCACAGCATACGTACACACACATGCAAGCACACATGCACATACATGCACACATACACACATGCACATGCATACACATAAACAGGCACACACACACACACACAAATATAACTACTTAACAAAATTTTAAGATATCTTCATGTAATTTATACTTCGACTAAATAATTTTATATTTAGAGTTGTTTTCTTAATTTTGAAAGTATTAACTAAAATACCATTTAGGCCAGAGGTCAAGACCAAACAGCTTCTTTTCGTTGTCTTGTTGAGATCTGGGTACTCACAGCAACTACCACCAGTCAAGGAGTGTACAGGCAGGGATCTATGGCTCCATATACATAGGTAGCAGAGGATAGCCTTGTCTAACATCAATGGGAGGGGAAGCCCTTGGTTCTGTGGAGGTTTGATGTCCCAGCATAGGGGGATAATGGAGGGGTATCGTGGGAAAACATGGGTGGGTGGGAAAGCATCCTCATAGAGGCAAAGGGGCGGGAGGAGAGGGAGGTTGTGGGACGAGGGGCTTGTGGTGGAGGGATAACAGGGATATGGGGTATCATTTGAGATGTAAATGAATGGAATGATACACACAGACACACAGACACACAGACACACACAAACACACACACACACACACACACACACACACACACACACACACACACAAAATCCTAGCTCATGATTTCTCATCCAAGAAGCAAGCAGGGAAGCCTGGTCATTGACATGCTCTACTTTCTGACACAAAACATTGACAGTCTGAAAATAAAGATGCTACAGACGCTATTGATGTATTTGAAACACTTGCCTGTGAGAGCCGGATTCAATGTTGGCTTACTTTATGCACCATGCAGAATACAAAGGTAACCTTCAAAGTTAAAGACTAGCTAAAGTTTTAATAAGATTTGTTACGATTATTAACGTATTTACTCATTCCCAGGCATTTTTGTTAAAGCATGAGTTTTAATTCTCCTTTCCTTGTTCAATTTGTTATTCTAGTAAGTTTCTCTATGCCCTTGGGCATGATTCTCAGTCCTCTTTATCTCCTCGACTGACTCATCTGTGCTCTTTTGAAGCTGGTTAAGGTTTAGAGATGAAAGGCATACACAAGGCTAAGAGGGAACCAGGAGAATCAGAACACTAGATTTTAGGACAGAAGATTCTCGATTATAACAGTAGGGGGAAAAGCTTCATGTGGACAGCCTCCAAATGATATGAAATCTAGATCTGTAGAAAGAGCAAGACTACATGCAAATTTGATATTAATGTATATTTTCTATATGGACCATACATGGAAAAAACACTTCAGAAATTATAGAAAGTATATTACTCTATGACATGTTCATAATACACCCATACAGGGAGTGGAACAATTGAAAGTCCCTAGCTCTGCTAGATATGAGATTTTAATTTTCAGAAAGCATTGCCAATTTCTACATGTTTTTGTTGCATTGTTCATAACATTTGAAGCCTACTTACCGTATATGTCTACTATTTTTTCTAAGGCAAATTTTTAGCACTGAGTATAAAAGGAGAAAATTGCATGCCAATATTTAAATTTGCATTTGGTAGAATATGAGTGGAATTCAAGTCTATTATTTCTAGCTAGAATAACGATTGTTATAGATAATTTTGAAGAAATGGAAGTCTGTTTGCACAGGTGTTTCTAGAGGCTTGCGTCTCTGTTGCACACTTTATTTTGTTAGATTATTGCAATAGTTCATGTTTTATACTCTGCATATGTTATCACAGGGGAGAGGTTTTTATCAGACTATTCACAAACCAAAACATGGAGATTATTTTTTGTAAGGAGGGAAGATCTGCTTTAGTGATTTCAGAGATTATCTATCCATAATTTTATTTTATTTTAATTAATTAATTAACTAATTAATTTATTTATTTATTTGCTTTTTTTGAGACAGGGTTTCTCTATGTAGCCCTGGCTGTCCTGGAACTCACTCTGTAGACCAGGCTGGCCTCAGAAATCCGCCTGGCTCTGCTTCCCAAGTGCTGGGATTAAAGGCATGCGCCACCACCACCTGGCCTTATCCATAATTTTAAATGAGAATACGTTTTTAAATTATAAACTGTTCTGAAATGCAATGAAAAACCTGTGTTCTTACAAAGTTTGCCTACCAACATGGCTTGTGACTTCATCATCAGCATCAGTAAATTAATTTTATTATCTGTGATAGTTTGTCTTGATTGCCAACTTGACCACATATAGAGTTACTTAGAAGGTATAGTGTGCATCTGCCTCTGAATATGTCAGACTCTTGAAGACCTCTGAGGAGACATCCATATCACAACTAGCCATTGAAGTGATCATGGGGTTCTCAATGGAGGAGTTAGAGTGAAGACTGAAGGAGCTGAAAGGATTTGTGGCCCCATGAGGAGAGCAACAATACCAACCAACCACAGCTCCCAGGGTCTAAACCACCAGCCTGGGAGCACTTATGGAGGGATCCAGGGCCTTAGCTGAATATATAAGAGTGGAGGGCCCTGCTGGGCACAGGTGGAAGATGAGATCCTTGACCTCATGAAGGCTGGACGCCCCAGGGGGTGGGAGTTTTGAGGGTGGGGAGGTGGGAGTGGGGGGGTAGATAGAGGTTACATCCACAAAGAAGAAGGAGGAGGTGTGAGGGGATTGGGGGTTCCTGGGTGGGTGGGGGATGGGGTAAGGGGACAACATATGAAATGTAAATAAAACATCCAATAAAAAAATTAAAAAAAAAAAAAAGAAGGTATAGTGTGGGTGCTTCCAAAGAGGATTAACAGGGGTGGAAGACTGACTCTCAACATGATAGAAACTGCAAACAGTGATCCTACACAGAGAGAGGTGCTAGGAAATAAAATGTCCTGCTTGCCTTCACATTGATCAAACGTTTGGTTCTGGTCTGCCACTGCTGCTGCCAACCACCCTGGGACTAATCTCCAGCTTCTGTAGCCTTCCGGTGTAGATTAAATACTAGTGACTTTACAAGGAATTCCCAGGCTCTCAGTGCTATACTGAGGCTGCTGAAACATCCAGGTATATTCTCCACTTCTCCAGTATGTATTCGGCCACTGTTGGAATTTATAACATGCATGTGAGCACACACACAAGGTTGTCTCTGTTTCTCTAGAGAAACCTGCCTATGGTATAAACAGTCATGATGTTCAAAGTATATGCACAGCCTTAGAAATTTGAAATGTCACTATTACAAATAATTCTCTAAAACAAAAGCTTCATGTGCGTCTGCTTGGAATAGACATGTCTGGCTGAGAGGACACCAAGCCTGCTTGGTTTATGTCAGCCAGTGAAGAGCAGTCATGGGAATTCCTGATAACAGTTGTCACTGTGGGGTATCTTTCTTCACTTCATAGCAAATTCACTGATTGTCATAGTAACAGCTCTAATTCAGGACAGGAAGTGAATTTACTTTCAGACAATATAGTCTCTATCTGCAAAAACATGTGTGGCTAAAGGATTCTTAGAGTCCTGAGAAGGACTATTTATGTAAGATACTAAGCCCATAAGTTCAGAACTAAGTTCATCTGGTAGATTCAATGGCCTACCATGGCTCATTTGAGTCACTGAGAAACCTCAATTCTAGATAGGTCTTTTCATTTTTTTTTCTTTCTTTCTTTCTTTTTGTTCATAGTGTGAAGATCTACATCTCAAAATACCATGATATGGTATTAAATTCATTGGCTGTGCACATCATGCTGTTATTTAATTTATTAATGAAGAAATTTGGCTCAGAGAATATATGACCAATTATGTGTGGCCTTCAGGACATGTAATGTTGGGTAAGAGTAGTGTGCGATGCAAAAACTAGAAATGCCCTGGAGAAGAATAAAATGACCAATCAGATGGAAATAACTGCAACTCTCTTGGCCAAATTCCAGAAAAACTCCTTAGTCATTTAGAAGTCTAACTTTACATAGTCTGGATCTGGTTAACAACAATCAGAGGCAGAAACAATGGTACATATCCTAAGGGAGTCAGAAAATACTGATTCTTAGACTGTGTATCTGTATATCAAGAATACTTAGAGAAGGGAAGAGATGTCAGGGGCAGCCCTGCTTATACACTGAAGGCCTAAAATCAGCCATAGGCCTAAAGTCAGCACTAGGCCTGTCATACATGTATACTAACACCAAGTCTTGAGTCTGTGGAAAAACATTGAAACAGATGGCTAAAAGCTATTGTAAACAGGCAGCTTTTGTGGAAATTTACAAGCCCGAGTAGTCATAGACCTTGTAAATAGGTAGCCTTGGCAGATAATACCAACTTAGATAAGGACAAGTGAATCATAGGCACAGTCATAGTGACCTGTCCCCTGAACCTTCACCCAGCCAATACCCTGTTCTGAAAGATATCTGTACTCCCCTGACCACCCATGCTCCAGTGTCATCCCCTTCCCCACGTCCTGCCTTTCTGTGTTTAAAATCCCTGTGTGAATAAGTAAAAATTACAATTTGATTTAAAAAATAATAAATAAAAATAAATAAAATAAAAATAAAAATTCGATTTAGACAAAAAAAAAGAATTCACGAATGTTTGTCCCATTTCCAAGTTTGGGGGAACATTTTATTAATAACTATAGTTTTATTTAATCTACAAGATCTTCTTGCTCGTTTTCAAAGTTTCCAGAAGCAGATCCACATCCTCCAGAGGACTACCAGGCCTGAAGCTCCCAGAGCACAGTCATAACGTGACATCTGTAATTGTTGATTGGGTTTTTGAAGTAACTGTTAAAAAGACCAGCATGTTTCTTGATTTTAAAACTATTTACTGTACATTAGAAGCATGTGAAGTTAGATAATTGCTTAAATGTGTCTTAGTTTTATACTTTAAAATTTATGACATTTTATGATGCTCGAATGTGTACTACATTTTGTGGTGACCTAAATTTCAACATCAGAGATCGATAGCTTCATTTTGAGAGTGTGTTTTTGTGTGTGTGTGTATGTGTGTGTCCTTTCTCCCAACTCTTCCATAAGACTTGATCTTTGACAAAGGAGCTAAAACTGTCCAGTGGAAAAAGGACAGCATTTTTAACAAATGGTGCTGGTTCAACTGGAGGACAACATGTAGAAGAATGAAAATTGATCCATTCTTATCCCCTTGTACAAAGCTCAAGTCTAAGTGGATAAAGGACCTCCACATAAAACCAGATACAGTGAAACTAATAGAAGAGAAGGTGGGGAAGAGCCTTGAATACTTGGGCACAGGGGAAAAGTTCCTGAACAGAACTCCAATGGCATATGCTCTAAGATCAAGAATTGACAAATGTGATTTCATAAAATTGCAAAGTTTCTGTAAGGCAAAGGACACTGTAAATAGGACAAAACGACAACCAACAAATTGGGGAAAGATCTTTACCAATCCTTCATCTGATAGAGGGCTAATATCCAATATATACAAAGAACTCAAGAAATTAGACTTTAGACAACCAAATTACCCTATTAAAAAATGGGGCATAAAGCTTCACAAAGAATTTTCAATGCAAGAAACTCGAATGCCCGAGAAGCACCTAAAGAAATGTTCAGCATCCTTAGTCGTCAGGGAAATGCAAATCAAAACAACCCTGAGATTCCATCTCACACCAGTCAGAATGGCTAAGATTAAAAACTCAGGCCATAGTAGATACTGGCGAGGGTGTGGAGAAAGAGAAACATTCCTCCATTGTTGGTGGGACTGCAAGATGGTGCAACCACTTTGGAAATCAGTGTGGTGGTTCCTCAGAAAATTGGACATAGCATTACCTGAGGATCCAGATATACCACTCCTAGGTATATACCTGTCCCGGCCTGCGGGACTCGGTTATTCGTGGGGGCGAGGGGAA
>NW_021604622.1:22081741-22096560 GCF_004785775.1 Grammomys surdaster
GGGGAAGGCTGGCAGGGGTCCCTGTTAGGGGTCCTGGTCTCTGACATATACCCAGAAGATGCTCGAACATATAACAAGGACATATGCTCAACTATGTTCATAGCAGCCTTATTTATAATAGCCAGAAGCTGGAAAGAACCCAGATGTCCTTCAACTGAGGAATGGATTAAAAAAATGTGGTATATTTACACAATGGAGTATTACTCAGCTATTAAAAACAATGAATTTGAGAGGTTCCTAGGTAAATGGATGGAACTAGAAATTATCATCCTGAGTGAGGTAAGCCAATCACAAAAGAACACACATGGTATTCACTCACTGATTATTGGACATTAGCCCAGAACCTTGAAATGCCCAAGATGCAACTCACAGGCCACATGAAGCTCATAAAGAAGGAAGACCAAGTGGGGGTGATTCGGTCCTTCTTAGAAGGAGCAACAAAATACTCAAGGGAGCAAATATGGAGACAAAGTGAGGGACAGAAACTCAAGGAGGGGCCGTCTGAAGACCACTCCACCTGAGTATCTATCCCATGTGCAATCACCAAAGGTGGATGCTGATGTGGAAGACAGGAAGTGCATGCTGATAAGAGCCTGATATGGATGTCTCCTCAGAGGCCTTCAAGAGTCTGACATATTCAGAGGCAGATGCTCACAACTAGCCATTGAACTGATCATGGGGTTCTCAATAGAGGAGTTAGAGTGAAGACTGAAGGAGCTGAAAGGATTTGAGGCACCACGAGGAGAGCAACAATACCAACCAACCAGAGCTTCCAGGGTCTAAAGCACCAGCTTGGGAGCACTTAGGGAGGGATCCAGGGCTTTAGCTGAATATGTAAGAGTGGAGGGCCCTGCTGGGCATAGGTGGAAGAAGAGAACCTTGACCTCATGAAGGCTGGATGCCCCGGGGGGTGGGAATTTTGAGGGTGTGTGGGGTAGATAGAGGTTACATCCACAGAGAAGAAGGAGGAGGGGTGAGGGGATTGGGGGTTCCTGGGTGGGTGGGGGATGGGGTAAGGGGACAACATATGAAATGTAAATAAAACATCCAATAAAAAAATTAAAAAAAAAAGATTTCCCAAGCTCCATCTAATGTTTGATTGTGAGTCTCTGCATCTCTTTCCATTGGATTCTGAGTTGAGCCTTCAGAGGACAGTTATGATAGGTTCCTGTCTGCAAGTATAATGAAGTATCATTAAAGAGTCAGGAATTAGTTCTTGCCCATAGGATGGGTCTCAAATTGGGGCAGTCATTGGTTGACAATTTTCTCAGTCTCTGTTCTATCTTTGTCCCTGTACATCTTGTAGGCAGGACACATTTTGGGTCAAAAGATTTTTGGGTGAGTTGCTGTCCTTATCATTCCACTGGGAGTCCTGTCTGACTATAGAAAGTGGCCACTCCAGCACCGTATCCCCACTGCTAAGAATCTAAGCTATAGGCACCTATTAAGTCCTCTGGGGATTCTCCCCATCTCAGGTCTCTGGCAGTTCCTAGAGACTGCACACCCTCAGGTGATCGTCCTTCCCTTTTCTCTGCTTTTCCAACATGTGATCTGATCACCCTTGCTCCCCTCCTCATCCTCTCTTCCACCCTTTTCCCTTCTTCCGTACTCCTTTGATATCTATTTGTTTCCCCTTCTGAGAAAGATTTAACCATCCTCCCTTGTTTCCTTCTTCTTATGTGGCTTCTTTGGATCTGTTGATTATAATATGATTATCCTATGCTTAATGTCTAATATCCACTTATAAGTGAGTACATAGCATGCATGTCCTTTTAAGTCTGGGATGATATTTTCTAGTTTCATCCATTTGCCCATGAAATTCATGATGTCTTTGATTTTAATGGCTGAGTAGAATTCTATTGTATATTTACCTCATTTTCTGTATCCATTCTTTAGTTGAGAGCTATCTAGTTTGTTTCAAGTTTCTGGATATTAGGAATAAAGCTGCTATGAACATAGTTGAGCAAGCGTCTTTGTGGGATGGTGGAGCCTCTTTTGGGTATATACCGAGGAGTGGTATAGCTTGATCTCGTTAAAACTATTCTCAATCTTCTAAGAAACCACCAAGTTGATTTCCAGAGTGGTTGTACAAGTTTTCATTACTATCAGCAGTAGAATGTTCCCCTTGCTCCTTAACCTCACCAACATGTGCTGTTCTTTGAGTTTTTCATCTTAGCCATTTTGATGGCTATAAGATGGAATCTCAGAGTTGTTTTGATTTGCATTTCATTGATGACTAAGGATGTTGAACATTTCTTTAAGTGCTTCTCTGCCACTTGAGATTCTTCTATTGAGAATTCTCTATTTATCTCTGTATCTCTTTTTTTTTAAAAAAAAAAAGGGGTATTTGGATTGTTGGTGTCACACTTCTTGACTTCTTTATATATTTTGGATATTAGCCCTCTGTCAGAAGCAGTCAGTGAAGATCTTTTCCTAATCTATAGGCTATGTTTTTTGTACTGATGATGGTGTCCTTTGAGTTACAGAAGTTTTTCAGTTTCATGAGGTCCTATGTATTAAATATTGACCTTAGTGCCTGAGGCATTGGTGTTCTGTATAGGAAGTTGTATCCTGTGCTGGTTAGTTCAAAGCTCTTGCCCTCTCTCTGTTCTATTAGCCTGTATCTGGTTTTATGTTGAGGTTTTTGATCCATTTGAGCATGAGTTTTGTGCAGGTTGACAATTATGAATCTATTTGCATTGTTGCACATGCAGACATCCAGTTAGACCAGTACTATTTGTTGAAGAAGTTCTTCTTTTTTGATTGCATGATTTTGGCTTCTTTGCCAAAATCAAATGAGCATAGGTGTATGGGTTTCTTTCCCGGTCTTTGATTGGATTCCATTGATTAGCCTATGTGTTTCCATACCAATACCGTGCACTTTTGGTTACCATTGCTCTTTAGTACATCTTGAAGTGAGGGATAGTGATACCCACAGAAGTTCTTCTATTGTTTAGGATCATTTTAGCTATCTGGGCTTTTTTTTTTCTATATAATTGTTCCTTCAAATTCTGTGAAGAATGTTTTAGAATATTAATGGAGATTACATTTAATCTGTAGATTGCTTTTGGTAACATGGTCATTTTCATTATTGTAATCCTACCAATCCATGAGCATTGGAGATCTTTCTACTTTCTGATATTGTCCTCAATTTCTTTCTTCAGAGACTTGAATTTCTTGACATCGGGTCTTTCATTTGCTTGGTTAGAGTTATACCAAAGTATTTTGTGTTATTTGTGGCTATTTTGAAGGGTCTTGTTTCCTTAAATTTTTTCTTAGCCCATTTATTGCTTATGTAGGGGAGAGCTACTGATTTCTTTGAGTTACGTTTGCATCCAGCCACTTTGCTGAAGGAGTTTATCAGCTAGAGGAGTTCTCTGCTAGAAAGAATTCTTGGGGTCATGTATGTATACTATTATATCATCTGTGGATAGTGATACTTTGACTTTTTCCTTTCCAATTTATATTCTCTTGATCTCCTTTAATTGTCTTACTGCTCAATCTAGAACTTTGAGTATTATACTGAAGAAATATGTAGAGAGTAAACAGCCTTGTCTTGTCACTGGGTTTAGTTGAACTGCTTTAAGTTTCTTTCCATTTAATTTGATGTTAGATATTTTCTTGCTGTATATTGCCTTTATTGTGTTTAGGTATGTAAACTTTATCCCTGCTCTTTCCAAGACTTTTATCACAAAGGGTGTTATATTTTGTCAAAAGCTTTTTTGACATCTAGTGAGATGATTCTCTCAGTTTCTACCTATATACTCTGTTTTAACCAACAAAAAATAGAATAAAATGGTAGCATATACTATTATATAATTAAGTACATAAGTATAATAATTATATTTATAAGTAAGCCTGTGATATATATATGTATATATTATATACAATATATATACAAATATATTATATATATACAATATATATACAAATATACACACACACACATATATATATATATATGTGTGTGTGTGTGTGTGCATGTGTGTGTGTGTGTGTGTGTGTGTGTGTGTTGTGTTAAAGTCAATGGAAAGGACACAGTCATGCAAACTTCATTCCTAATTTTGTAGGGACCTGAGAGATCCCAACAAAGAAGTAATCATTCTAAGTTTTATTTTAGAACGCGGTAGGTAAAAATAAGTGAATATACATGTTTTTAGCAATCAAATTGACTAATGGTACATATTTTTATAAATGTAGAATTAGAAACAATACACGGGAGGCCTGCTCCCATCCAGGTAAGGAGTAAATGGTGACTGTGGTGGGAAGAGTGAGTGAGCAGACACAGAGTGAGAAGACACAGAAAGATGAATGTATGGCATGCAGAGATGGAGGGGATGCCTGCCAGAAGTTGCCTGGCCTCCAAAGCACTTTCAGGTGATATGTTGGATACAGTTTCAACTGCAGTAAAGAGGAAGACTGAAAATTTACCATGTTGGACAAGATTTTAAAACATTTGAAAGGCCTGACAAAATGGTGATTTAAATTGATCTAGGTCTCAGATGAGGTCCTTTTTGCCTCTCAGAGTTGTTTGTGATGAACATTGTGATATTTTGTACTTGTGAGGCTGACCCTATCAGTGGGACAATCTAATAATGTCTATCATAGATAAGATTTATTGGCAAGTAAGTGTTCTCCAGCTGCACACTATTACCTACATTCAACTATTTCTTTCTTTCATTTACTATCTCTCCCTGTTAGCTGCCTGGAATGGTAATAGGCAAGACTGATATATTGTATATATTTATAAGGGAAAGATCATTTCAGAAAATTTGGTAAAGGATGGGAATTGCAAAAGCTATCTATTGTAAAATGCTGGCTTTGTGATTTAAAAGTTAAACATCTCTGGTGTGGGCAACAAAATGTTATTTGTCAAATACTATAACCACATTTTTTATGGTTATAGAAATGAATGACCCGGTCACCCTCTTATGTTAGATACTATGCATTCATGGACTACAACACTTAAATTCTAGAACTTGGGGATGACATTCTAAGAGCTTATGACACCTTCAGAATTTTAAACACCATGCTTGCAAAAGAGCTTCAAATGATATCTTTCAAGGGACTGTTAGGGACCATGTTTTCATTTGTTCTTCCTATAAAGAATTTTTGTTGTTCCTTTTCTGATACTCAAGTCACTCAGAGCATAATTCCCTACACTAGAAATAAAAAGGTCTTCCAGTGAAACACAGAGTAAGCAAATACCACAATTATTTATTCATAAATGAGAGAAGTGGCAGAGATATAGACCTGATTTAAATGTCTTCAGGATATTTTATTTCTGTGTATTTTAGAGTTTACTATACTACAAGAGCATAAACAATTCATTGGAAGATTTTTGTTCCTGTCTGAGACCTCTGTCTCCTCATACAAATCTACAATTTAGCAATAAACTTCAGGAATCCTGGATTTTAATAGATTTGGAAGTAAAAGTGACATTAGCTTATAAATTAAAGCATTCCTTTCTAACCATCATATATTCTTATTTTAAAATCATTGTTCATTACAGATAATTAAAGACCACAATCTGTATGGCAGCAATTATAATACACAAATTTTAAAAGTTTTAAAGTTATCACAACTCAATGGAACTGAAGTTTTAAAAAGAAAAATCACACTCAGTGTAAGAGTCTGAATCAGCAAATTGAAGAAACATCAACAAGAAGTCTTGAAAGTGAGACATTTTCTAATAGGATTCATTATTTCTTTTCAAAGAGAAACTGATTTCAGACAAAAATATTGCTATGTATTTCAGAATCTGTCATGGGTCATTGCATCCATAAATGCTATTTTTTAAAATCTATCTTTTGATGACAATAAATTTCAAAAATTTTAAAAATCAACCTTAGTATTTTTATGTCTGAAGAATTTACTGGTCTCAAGTACATCAGAGATTAGTGTAAACTCATGAATACTGACCAAATAATTCTCTGTCCTAGAAGTTCTGGGCTTGCAGCATCCAAGAGACTATGGAACTTAATGGCTGTCCCATTAATTCTGAGATTTTATGGGATAATATTAACTTGAGTTAAAAATCTATAAATCATAGTATTTATAGGGTTGTTGAAAAACAGCTTACATGCACTTGCATGCAAATTTGCTATTAAGAATGCTAATCCATTTGAAGCACCAATTTTCCAATGATTTGTCTGATAACCAATTGGTTAGGATGCATGCATCCTTTCTCAGAGTTTCTTATTTTAGAGGAGGGTGTTTGAAATGCTTTGTTGTCAGATATTTCAGCGTAGTCATTCTTAAAATAAATATTTAGTTCCTATGAAATCCAAGATTCTTATTATGCAGATAAGTTTATTTATCAACCCGTCTGTGATTACAATTTCACTCCTCTGATAAGTACTGTTTAAGGACCATGGTATAGCATACCACAGAGTCATCAGATATAGCTGCTTGTATTCTCAATGTCAATTAGGTTACCCACAAAAACCTGTTTGCAGTGTCCCCACCCCAGATGGTTCTGATTGGTAAATGAAGATGCTGAAAGTCAGTTACTGGGTAGGGAGTCAGAGGCCAGACTTTAGGATTCTCAAGCAAGGGATCAAGGAGGAGAAATGGAAGGAGAGAGAGCCACCATGCAGGGGGAAAGAAGAAAGATACTGTGCCCATAGAAGGTGCTGCAATACAGAGAGCATAGCCGGCGTGTAGGAATGGAAAAAAGCAGCCCTACCTAAGAGGGCTCCCCAGCTGGACCTAGGGCAGCAGAGGTGGAATATAGATTTTATAAGTAATAACTTGGGGATATCGGAGGGTGGATCAGCCATGTGGAAGTTAGGAAGTGGGCTAGCCATTGAGTTGTTTAAGGTGTATAAATGTATAAAGCCTCCCTCCCTCCCTCCCTCCCTCCCTCCCTCTCTCTCTCTCTCTCTTTCTCTCTCTCTCTCTTTCTCTCTCTTTGTGTTTCATTAGGGAACCCAGAATATTGGGTGGGTAACGAGGAACGTCCCCTGCTACTACTACCACCCGGATCTATTTGAGTAGCAATAATTGGGCTCAGCTACAATCAGTGAAGATTGTGTGCAAAATCTCTGGCCCTTATATGTCAATGAAGGCTACCTTATTTGTAATGTTCAAGCAGAGCTGTCTGCCCTTTACCTGTTCTCCAGGATGGTACTGGTCAGGGTGTTGTTACACAGTAATTGATTTTGACACTTAAGAAAGACTTGAAGCACATTGCAGGAAATACATACATGATAGTGGAATGCAAAATCAATACTAATTCATAATAGATAGATATTCTAATTCATGCATAGATATTGTAGCTATGGGATTTCTGACCTGAAGTTTTATTTTCCACTAAGAATTTTGCAGATAGAGATCAAGTACATAGAGAACAAATCAGAGTTCTTGGGATTTGTGATTTTAACCTTTAACTACTGAAGCCAAGGGCAATGAATATGGTTTCTGCTATTTAAAATCTTCATGGCTGAACCGGTCATTAGACCTATAGCAAGTGCTATTAAATATCAAGGGGCTGTAATTACTTGGATCATATAGTTGTCCTTGGTGATTTTTTTTCATGTTTTATAGAGAGTACAGATCTCACTGTTTGTCGCATTCTGTTACAAAATATGCCTAGACTTTTAATTACTGACTTTTTGCTAAAGTCCACATTAGTTGTTTCATCCTAATCATCTATAGTGATGTTCTGGAATGAGACAGATTGTTGGACAATTTTTGAAGATACGAAAATATTCAACTAGGTTATATATTCTAAAATGGTAAATTTCACAACGCAGATTATATCACAAAAGAAGGTATTCTGTACGTCTAAAGATAGAAGCATCTTATATGGGCCCTTATTCTTAAAAAGAAAGGTTCTGGTCAGCATGATGCATGTCTCCAGGTTTATGAGCTCTTGGGAGTCACCAGGACAGTGGTGAGTGATGACCATAATCATGTTCAATAGTAGTGCTTGCTGCTCTCTTTTTTCTTCTACACTCAGGGTCATAAATAGCTAATAGGTATTTTACATCATCTCAATAGCAGAGTGGAAGTGTGATTTACTAGTTTTGACCTCATCGTAGAATAAAATGTGCCCAACTTAAACAGCTGTCTAAAATTGATGTATGGCCATACCATAATGTCCTCTTGAATGTGATGACACTATTTTGTTACTAAGCTGAAATCAGAATAATGTTTTAATACTTATTTAAGATTACACATCCATCGTAAAGCTCAAGTTACATGGATTCTCTGTGCCCTCTTTTTTCATGTGTATCAGTAACCTGTTTCTTGTCTGTTTTATTACTACTGAGGAAAAAATAATCCCCAGGATATTTCAAGGTAGTTATTGACAAATTGAAGTTGCACACTCATCATCCATCAGCAGGTTCACACACTGTTTCCTGTTTTCTTTGTGTCTTAGGAGACAATAAGAAGCACAGGCTTGTGGGTACTTAACTCAAGCTGATTATCAGCCTTTTTCTACTATTTGCCCATTTTACCAAATCTGTGAATTGTTTTCCATCCAGCTGTAGCTTCACTCTGTGCCTGCTGCTGAGGCAGGCAAAAGCTCACTTGCTTCCTGGATCCATGGATACCCACTGGATGATAAGAGCAGCACATGCCAGAGTTCTCCTGCCATCGTCCCTTAGCTTAAAGTTACAGAGGAAAATGATCTCATATTTAACACCAGGCTCTCATAGCAATAACATTACTTCCGTCTAAATTGAGTAAGCATTTGGATAATTCAAACATTTGTTTCCCATTCTGCCAAATATCCTATTTACTCTTCTATACTTTCAGTAACCTTGTGGTAAGACATTATCTGTAGCCTTGAAATTAATAGCAACATTGAGCTTATTCTGACTTCAAAAGTTGTTTTGGCAAAAAGTATTTTATTGTATTCCAGGAATAATGTTCAGCATCCTTCACAAAACCTTTATTTCCATTTCTCCCTACCCTCTGTAACAGATGCATGCATCTCTTATACAACATTATGAACATTTCCTTCCTACTATTTTTTTTATAACCCATGCCCCAAGTCAGCCCTTTTGATTTCTGAGGCTTATCTCTGAGATACTTAACTGCTAGCTCAGAATATCCCCTTCAGAATTACAGTTTATATTAAGAGAAACAGCAAATGCAAAGCCTTTTCATCAAAGAGGGCATTTGGAATGGTCTAAGTTTGCCAGAGTCCACCAACTAACTGAACCTGAATCCTGTTCTTCCTCCTTCCTGTTAGTGACTTCTGAGACCTTCTACAACATAACTCCATCATTCCTGATCCTTGACCTCTTGCCTCTGAAAGTTCAGTGCATTGCAGTGTGTGTGTGTGTGTGTGTGTGTGTGTGTGTGTGAAAGAGAGGGGGGGAGGAGGGAGAGGGAGATGGAGGGAGTGGGGAGAGAGAGAATTCATCATTTTGATGGCTGTCAATTTGACCCATATCTTTCAGTTTCATCTTAGTGCCAGTGGTGCAGAGAGCTTTAACATCAGGTGACAGAGAAAGCAATCCCCCACCCACTCTTCACATTTTCCTTTTTGCCTTTCTTAACACCGGAATAGAGTCAGACCTTCACTATCTGATCATTCCGTGCTCCTTTCCATGAACTGCTTTCACAGAGACTTGCTCAGAAATACCCTTAGATTTTTATGGAATTTGATGTTTCTCTTAATCCAGTTCCATGTTTAAGAATTCAGTTCTCCTGGTCTGCCCTCCGACAGTTCCTCATCCCGTTCCTCCTCCCTGGTCTCCCAGAGAATATACCCACCCTCCCATCCCACAGAAGATTGGACTGTTAAAAAAAGATTAAAGATAAAAAAGAAAGAAAGAAAGAAAGAAAGAAAGAAAGAAAGAAAGAAAGAAAATGAGAGAAAGGAAGGAAGGAAGGAAGGAAGGAAGAAAGAAAGAAAGAAAGAAAGAAAGAAAGAAAGAAAAGAGGAAGAAAGCAAGCCAGCCTCCATGAGATCCAGCTGTAAGGCATTTTCTCAATTAGCAATCAATGGAGGCAGGCTCTGCCCATTGTGGATGGTACCATCCTTGGGCTGCTAATCCCGGTTTCTATAAGAAAGCAGCTCTCTATGGCTTCTGCATCCGCTCCTGCTTCCAGGATCCTGCCCTGTGTGACTTCCTTTGGTGATGAGCAACAATATGGAAGCATAAGCCAAATCAATTCTTTCCTACCTCACCCCAAAAAGAATTCAGTTCTCCTCACCACAGCTTGAATAACAATTCTTTCAGAAGCTACCCTGTCTTTGCCCAGCTGATGCTTGAGCTTGACGTCTTTATAGCAGCAACAGGAAAGCAAAATGAGAAATAAAGTACAAGAGTATAAGGACGATAGAAAATGCACAAGAAGTCTAGAGAGGTGCCCAGGAGGCTTGCCTGAGCCCTGCTCTGTTAATGTGCTGAATGTCCTGCAGAAGCTAGGACTCTTTGTCATAGAGCTAACCGCTCATCTAGTCTAGGGACCTAAGAAGCCCAAGTAGAGTTAATGCCCTCAAATCTCACATTAACAAACTCTTTTTTAAGATTTAAAAATGTTTTGCTTGTTCTCTGAGAATTTTGTATAGATGTAAACTGGATTATGATTACTCTCGCCCCTCATTTCTCCTCCAACTCTCCTAAAACCCACACTGCAAGCCACTCCCATACTACAAAGAACACACTGCATCCGTCAGACAGCAATGAGGAGACAGGTAAGTTTAAAATCTTTACCTTGAAAAGTACAAGAAATTTCCCACCAAAGGTAGGGAAGGCAGAAAAAAAAAAAAACGATTTTTGAACTCAGAAACAACATCCACAAGAAAACATGAGAGTAAAATGATTTTTATATTTAAAACATAAACCAGTGTTTAAGTAAGTTATATAAACCTGTATGCAGCATTAAATATGATTTCTACAATTTTTTAAAATCATGTTTTGGAAAGTAGTAAAAGTTGGCTGTAATGGAGCACACTGGTGTGCTTTGATAAAGCAGCCCTGGCTAGTGTTGGGTAGTTTTTTGTCATGAGTAAGTCTGTAAAGTTTATAGATTTATGGAGATTGCTAGATCTTTACTGTGTTTCCAGAAAGTATCCTAAATATCTATTATTATTATTATTATTATTATTATTATTATTTTGATTTTGATTTTGATTTTTTTTTCAAGACAAGAATATATTTTGTACCCTGGCTGTTGGGGAACATAATCTATAGACCAGGCTAGCCTTGAACTCATAGAGATTCACCTGGCTCTGCCTCCAAGTGTTGGATTAAAGGCTTTTACTACCAGTGGCCTACATAAGTATTTATTTTCTTAATACCTCTGTGAAGTAGGTATCATTTCTCTAAATTTTACAGACAAAGAAATATACCAGAAAGCATAAAGACATCACTCAATGCTAGAAAGAAAGTAGCTGGTAGAACTGGAACTGAGTTCCAGGCAGCCTTTACCCATGAATTCAGGAGCTCTGAATCATGGTGCACTATCTCCTGGCTGCCAACTTTAGAGAGAGCTGTCACCTGATCGACTGTCATGAAATTATGCAAATCTGATATTGGCAACTGCTCAAAAGGAGTCCTGGAGTAAGTAATATCATAGAGACAAATATTTTTGGAAGTTGTGTCTTAGTGTATTGATTTTTCCACTTAAGACGTTCATTCTCACGTCATATCTTAATAAAAATAAACGATGGAAATATTAACAACGTAATATGAAAAATAAGAGGTGAACTCTACAGAAACAGAATAAAACATGCCAACAGTGATAATTCAAAGTTTCTTTGAAGACATGACTTAAGTATCAGAAGACATGACTTAAATATCAGAAGATTATTTTGTAAATGTTGCTTTACTTATTTTTCATTGGAAGAAATTACCAAAGTCACTCTGTCAATGGCCTGGCTTTCAAAAAGTTTGTTATCTCTGGTCTACTACTGTTTAAGAACATTGAATGGAACATTTTATCAGTTAGCTCAGGGTAAGTTAATCAAATCTTACGTTGTCTTGTAATTTGCCCAAGAGAGGAATCATTTCTGGGTTCAGTGTATCACTGCTGTTCATGCCCTGGGAGCTGCTTATTGTCACAGGTTATGAAATCAACTGTATGCACTAGAGTGCTGGGATAAGCATTATCTTTATTTTACTTAAACATGGCTATGGCACAACAAGAGTAGAGAACCAGGCAACCCAAATATGACAGAAAGAAGCCACTCTGCATCACAGTACATAAATGTGGTGTGATTTTAGGCATTCAGTGGGGACATTAGAACACGTCCCCTGTGAATATGAGGCTACTCCATCATATTCCAGGTTTCTGGCACTGAATTCTTTCTTTCCTTTTTAATTTCTACATAACAAATACCATGAACTTAGCATCTGAAATGGAAATGCATTTATTATCTCAGAGTTCTGTAGGGCAGCAGTCTAGGGTGCCTCAGATAGGTTCTTGATTAGGTTCTTACAAAGTCAAAATGAAAAAATAAATAAATTAGCAGGGTGAATTTTTACCCCCAGCCTCCACGGAAAAACTTTGCTTATAAGGTCATTCACTTCACTGTCAGAACTTAGTCTCTGCAGCCATAAGTCTGACGTGTCTGTTTTCTTAAAGGCTGTCAAGTGAAGTGTCCTTCTTGGCTACTTACTATCTTTTACACATGGCTCTTACCATCTCAAAGATTACAAACCTTGTCTGGATTCTTTCTTCTGTTTTTAATCCTCCCTTTCACTCAAGCCAGAGGACTCTCTACCTTTATAAGGCTCCTATGTCATGTGAAATGACATAATCACAGCTGTGGGTCTGATACCAAGCGCTGAGGTCAGGAAAGCAATCCTAACTTCCACCTGGCACAGGGTTTGCAATCTAGGACCAGACAAAATGCAAGCCAAGTAGGTTGGGCGAAATTAAGACGTGTGCTTACTTCACTGATAAAGTAGAGTAGTGGGTAAGACTGCACTTAGTGTGACCATTAAAAAGAAATTCATCAACTCTTGCCTGGAGGCTTATCAAAATGAATGACCCACTTTTTATAATTCGGTCATGAGTTCACTCTTAATTCAGGAAGACTAAACCCTTTCAAAGTGAACTCTGTTAAAATTTCATAGACGTGTCAGAAAAGCCTTTGCTGGGCATTTACTTCTGGTTGCTTCATGTGGTGGCTTTTCTGACATCCATGACTTGTATTAACTTGAAATTGAAATATGTATCTTCTTAAACCCAGTTAACAGAAAAAACCCTGGTAGAAAATCATGACTCAAAAGAGATTTAGATAGAAGTGGTTCCAACTATTTCTTCCTTAAATTCAAATGGGAAGGTGACTGACACATGAAGCCATTTTTAAAGGGCCACCAAATCAGAAGCTCTACAGTACAGGAGATGCTTGTCTGAAATGGGAGGGCAGCTTTCCTCAAACAGACAGGTTTTTCTCATACTTGTGTGATAGCTCTTTGTGTCTTGGGAATGAAAAGCCCAAAGCCACTGTCAAACTTTCTAGACAGCAGCCTCTATAGCACATAGAAAATAGGATCTAACCAGTTTAAACAAGCAAACAATGTTTATAAATCCTCTGCATGCACCATTTTTCTTTTGCTCTAGATTCTCATTCCTGTATCTAATTGGCTAACTGGTCTCCCATAGCTACTGTAAGGAGTCAGTGACCAAGAACATATGCTTAGCTTAAGCAGTAAGGCTTTTATTTGAAGCATTCTTACTACCTAATGACTTCTCTCAAGAGCTCTTGGGCAGTTCAATTGCCCAACTGACAATTGCCTCAAAGAAGTCTGGACTGAAGACTACTACATGAGGCGGACCTTAGCTTTTCTCTATCCTAGGTGATCTCGATGGTTCTCCTACTCTTTCTAGGGCTCCTTTCCTTTTGGCTTTCCTCACCTCATCTTCAATTAAATTGTGCACTCTGCTTCTTTAGTATGTATCTTACACTCAGCTACTAATGATGCAGTTAGCTCATATTCTGTCTTGTCAGGCAATCAAGGTTCCTTGTGCACACTCTTCAAGTGTATAGAAAACATCTAGGAAGTATTACCTTGTCTGTTATTACTGAACCAAAAAAAAGAGCTTAGGATTATATATGAACACTACATGTACCGATGATCCAATACTAATATGTTAGATGTTATCCTGAACCAGGATTCCAATGCCCAAAGCAATCCTTGTCACCCATGTTACATACTAGAATTAAATTAAATTACCAATTATGTGTATGCTATATATTTCTTTGTCACATTTTGTTAACCTTCACAACAATTTGCTCAGGAAGAACAAATATAAAGCAGAAGCTTGAAGAAACAGTGTCCATGTTCCTCTCAGCCCATCTGATCTTTGGACAGGGTACTCTCAGCCTTTCTGGTCTTTAGACAGCTTATCTAGTGGCCCTGAGACTCTGACTTTCATTTTATTTAGCAGTTTGGAAACTAGTCCTTACATTTTTCCCAGCTCCTTTGAGGTGTTAATTTTCTCTCAGCCCCTTGTCAGTTTTACAACTCAGGAAATGTATCTCTCAAGGACTTAGAAGCTATGGCTTCAGAATATAATTATTCAGAAAGATAGTGTCTCCAGTGGCCAGTCTCTGGGGAGAGCAGGGTTCTAAAGTGCCACTTTGCAAACAGATGGCCTAATCAAGCTGACCTTCTTTCCCACAGAACCCTTATGTTACTTTCAAATTAGATTTTCCAGTTCTTAAAAACTCTCAACAGGGTTTACTTGAGAAATATTGGTGTGTGTGTATGTGTGTGTGTGTGTGTGTGTGTGTGTGTGTAAATGGAGAAGAGTTTCAAGTATGGGTAATGGAAATTATGTGGTCAGAAAGCAGAAGGAAGCTAACTTATTTACACAAAAGAGATACACACACACACACACAA
>NW_021604622.1:22096960-22103662 GCF_004785775.1 Grammomys surdaster
TTGTGTGTGTGTGTGTGTGTGTGTATATGCTGATTGACTGATTAGGATTTCATTGATATGTACATGTTAAAATGGTGTAGTCCCAGAATCTGATTACCGTACCTTGGGCTAACTTTTGCCCCCTGAATAGTCATTTCTTGCCCACCTCTATGTTGGACCTAATATCCTATAGCTAACAGGTTAAAACATTTCAGAGTCTATTAACCTAATGAAGCACTAGATTACAGTAACACAAATAGGTAAGCATGTCATCAGATAGCATCTAAAGCACTGAATATATTTCTCCATCTTGCTGTGGCCCACCTCTCTAATGGCTCCACCAATATGTGTATTAGATAGATTGATTTGTAAGTCTTTTTGTTCTGCTACAATAAAACTCTACGAAACCACTTGCATATTGGAATATTATGTACTGGGAGATTTACAGGTATGTTCCCAAGCTATGCTCACTCACATTTCCTCTAAAATAAGCCTTGCCTTCTATTCCTTTGAAATATGAGTTATTTATTTTGATGAAAGTATGAAAAATACTGATGAAAACTATTATTTATGCCAGGTAAAAATAATAAAAATAACTTTCTAATCTTTTATTAATATAGATTTTTGAAAAACACTTTCATTGATAGTCTTGGTCAATATTTAATAATTGTGAATAAAATATTTCTTATCTATTTATTTGATCCATAAAACTTGTCTCCTTGACAATTGTTAACATTAAATAACAACTCTGTTTTAAAGGAATAAGAAAAAAACATGTGTATTCTGTAGCAAATGAAAGTGACCTGGCCTGGGATCATGAACTTAAGAAAAGAGTTAAGACAAATTCTGCCATGGAAAGCATTACATATTTTTATAGACACAGAACCAAAAAAGCTACAAACCAACACATCTAATAAATGAACTGACAATGGCATTAACTAGGCAGCAGGCATCAGATGTTACAGCATCTTTAAAGTTGAGGTTTCTGGAAGTTTAATGTCTGCTAAGATTGGTGATACATCCTGAAACTTTACCTAAAAGTATGTTAGGACAGACAAAAGTTTGGAATTATGTGTTATCAATAACCTTAATACACAGCAAAAATAATTTTACTTCTCAACTTGTAACATTCTCTAGGATGACAGTATTTTAATCAAGCAAAGTTATGGAGCCAAGAGGAATTCTGATAAAAGTGTAACTTCCTTAGAGAACTTCAGTGAGAACATTCAAAGCAAGTGAAATATGTTTCCCAAGCACACATGGTCAAAACTGGTATTTAAAGCCACACTCCTTAATTTTATAGCAAACCTCTCAATGGTTTATTCTGTCTGTACCCACATTCCCCTTAAAGAAGGACAACAAAACAAATGTATTAAAAATATATTAGAGGCAGGAAGAATCTCACTAATTAAAGATGGGGAAAGAAAACTTTATAAATGCATCTCAACCTTGCCGTACAGCAATAATATACTGAAAAGTCTCCCAAGTTTAGTATGAGACTAAAGAAAGAGTGACTTCTCTCCATAGACAGATTTCCTTGGTAATGAGTGTCAAAGACTGTGAAGGCTCTGATATATGTGGAAGAAAACATGTTACATTGTAGTAGTTTTATGCATGAGTATAGAAAGCATAACATTCTTGGGTTAAGGACAAAAGTAAGTTTCTAAAGCAATAGCAATATACAAAACAATTTGTACTGGTTTCTTTGGGCTTTGTTTGCTAATACTAGGACAGCCTATCTCTCTATCTCTATCTCCATCTCTATCTCTACCTATATCTCTATCTCTCTGTCTCTCTATTTATATGTATATATAAATAGAGAGACAGAGAGATAGAGATAAAGATACGTAGATATATGTGTATGTATAAAAGAGAAGCTATATGGTAAGAGAATCCAAATCATTCTAGACAGCAAGCAGGTCTGCCTGACTCTGATCCTTCAGTAAGATGTTATTGTTAATGAGATGAACCAAAGATCTTTTTGGATTCTGAGATACAGAGTTTATATCTCTCAAAGAATTTAAAAAAAGAAATTTAGGAAAATGAAATCAGAGCATCAAAGGTGTATGGAGTATGAGAAACATGTAGAGACCAGGCCATCAAATATTTACTGAATTTAGAAGGGAGGGAGAAGAACAAGACCCCAAGGCTGTCTATTTGGAAATACTGATACAAAAATCCATTCTGATTATCCAGTTTTTTTTTTTTAATTAGAGTGCTGCCTCTATCAAATCTGTGAAGGCTGACTCACTCTTCCTTCAAATAGCAATCCACCATTGATCAAAATGATGGGAACAAATGGTGTGGTACCCAACCCCAACTGATACATCCACAGTAAAATGAACATCTGAGACTTCCAACATTATGGCAGAGTGGAAGAAAGAATGTAACAGTCAGAAGACCAGGACATCTGCTCTAAGATCGTGCATCCGTCAACTCTCAACAGTATGGTAATCTAAATAATAACTGAAGACCAGCAGGCAATCTAAGGTAAATGGGGAGAATCTCACAAGGATATATCCCTAGATAAAAGAGGTATAGGAACTTAATAGCTTCCAAGAGAAGGAGAATCAATATTTTCCAGGAATGATATTTCTAAAGGGTTGATCAGTCTCAAAATTTCAACCCTAAATTCATAGACACATGAACAAACTAAATGGCCTCATCAGGTTATGTGTGTGTGTGTGTGTGCGTGTGTATGTTGTTCTCTCTGTGTAGCAGTAATAGTTAAAAAGAAGAGAGTGAGTGGAAGGGAGAAGGGGAGAGCAGTTAGAAATAATCCACATACATTACTTGTGTGTGCGATTCTAAAAACAATTTTTAAGAAGTCTTTAATTAAAAAACGCCTCTGAAAAATAACCCTCTATCCATGTAATGTCTCAGGCTTTTATTTATCTCTTGATTTTTTTTTGTAACAGATTTCTGTTCTTTTCTTCTTTGTTTCTTTAAGAAAGTAAACTTACTTTATCCTAATTAACTTACAAGTGAAAATATCACACAGCAAGCTTAAGAAGGCATTCAAGCACTTGCAGAGTCTCAAATTCTGCATGAATATACAGTTAGAATGGGTTTTCTAGAGCAAAGAAGATGCGCTTAGGGTTTTACACATTTATTATCCATGACATATTTATTTTCTGTGGTTCTGGCTACTTCAGTATCTGCCAAATTGAATTCACATTTTCATAGTTGGTGAGTATATTTACCCCTTTGTTACTCTCTTTTGTCTTTTCTGGTTGTCACCATTCCACAGTCATAGTAATAATATTCAACCTTCAGTCAGATCATATTTCTTCATTTAAAAATTCTTAATAGTTTCTAATTACGATAACTAAGAAATCTGACTCCTTCCTACTCAAGCCAACCTCTCCAAGCCTCTATCTTGTAGACTCTGTGCTGTTTCACTTCACTGGACCCTTATCTGTGTGTATTTAGCTTGTTTATAGAGTTCAGCTGGGCAAGTTTCTTCTCTCCCTTTCGTTGGCATTTTGCATCATGAAAAAGACTGTATAGTTTTACATTGTTCAGTAGGTTTATATTGTATATCACCACATACAATTAATTATTTGACCTTGTCTTTAAAAATAAGTATCTCCATTTTAGGACCGTGAAAGACAGCCTAGTTTCTGGTTAAGCACAGGCTGGAAACCCCAGTGACCCTGAGGGACCACAAGTGACCCTGAGGGACGGCAGCCATTTCACCATGCCGCCAGACTCCAGGCTCCTGACAGGAGGCCTCAGCTCTTCATAGATTTGTGTCCTTCAGCCACTTAAGGGCAGCCCCACAAGTCCCTCCATAGGTAGAGGACAGTCACCTAGCCTCAAGACAGATCTCCGTATTAGTGAGGTACCTAAAGGTCAAAAGGACTTAGCCAATTAACCTTTCCTTCCCAGACACTCCTCCCTGCAAAAGGTATTTAATCTCAGGCCTGCCCAGAGAAAACGGGGTACTGTTTTACTCATCCACTCTGTCCCATGACAATAAAAGCCTTAAGACCTTGGACAGCCTCTTTTCTTCGAGATCGGCCAGTGGGGAGAGCCATAGAGAAAGCCTTCGCCTACAGAGCGGCCATCTAGTCTCCCGTGCTAGGCCTCTCTGTGCTCCCAGCCATGACCACCAAGTCAAGCCCAAGCCAAGGATTCATCTCTGTGGGACACAGCCAGAGTTCTTCTCTCCCCTTCTATTCTTAGTTCTCCCACGGAATCCCTCGGTGCCTGGGTACCCAAGAGCCTGAGAACCAGATGACCCCGGTCCCCCCGTAGGCCTGCGGACTCCCAAGCTAGCTCTGGCTGCCCCGGGACCTCAGACTACTGTGCTACCCCACCCTTGGAGTGGTGTCTTGCGGGGCTTCACATGGCCCGACTCACTCCCGGAGCCTGCATGGGGTAAGCACAGTTAAACTTCCTCGTCTGCCTCACCTAGCCCTGTGGTGGGGCAGACACAAGACCCCACTTAACCCAGAACCTATGTCAGCTTTGGTACAGTCCCTTAAAGTGGATGGATTTTTTTAAAACTCTTTAGATATTATTTTGTTTGTATCTAAAGAAATTCCTATCATTAAGGAATATTTGGTGAGATGCTTTGGGAAAATATGACCTTTAACCCTGCCAAGAATGAGGAGTACCTACAACCTTCTGTTCCGTGACTCTCTAAGCTAAGTGAAGCCTCATTGTTTATAACACTGGCACTTATCACCCTTAGAAATAGATACAATGTTTTAATTTCTGAGAATACTTCTGCACAGCCTCTGGGTAATTAGTCAAGGAGTGTTACCATGGCAACTGGGAAGTATGATCTCTATGAGGAACCAGAGGAATTCAGCAGATGCTAGACAACCAAGGGCATCTTCCTAGGCAGCAATGCTAACCTATCCTATTCACCCAAATCATGCAAATTCAATTTTAAAAAGTCTATTTTTTTTTTAATGGTAGGGACATGTTCACAAAAAATCCAATATACCTGCACCACATTTATGCATGGCCAATATCCTTCACCAGAGAGCTGAGTTCCTTAGGATTGACAATCCAGTAATAGCATACCATTGAAATCCAAGCTTTGTGGTTTACATAAAAAGGTCACTAGTTGATGCATATCTTACAGATTTACACATCAGTCTACAAGACTCCTTTTTTTTTTTCCAGATAAAGTAACACTGTTTCTAGGTGGGCTTGAGTTGTTGGGGAACTTGTCAATCAACTGCAGGTGTTAAGAAATTGTAACATGAAGTTTGGAGCAGCAGAGAGGTTGTGGGGAATTTTACAGTTCGTATATCAAATTGTTTTGAAAGCTATGCATTTTAAGCGACATCACAAAATTATGTAATAAGTGATACATTAGTACAGATAACAAACACATACAAAGTGTAGTGAATCTATGTAAAGCAGAACGGCGAAGAGAAAAGTAACCATAGGCTAGCGTTTTGCTTAAATATTAAAGATACGTATTAGGAGTTCAATGTTGTTTTGTTTTGTTCTTTTTTAGGAATATGACATTTTTATGGTCAGTTATTATAGTAGTTATTTTTCTTGATATTGTAACAAAATAGCAGGAACTAAGCAACTGAAGGGAGAAGGGTCTATTTTGTGTTAGAATTTGAGGAGAAACTACCTACAATGGTAGAAGAGGAGATCAAGGGGACTGACTGGTCCCATTGCATCACAATCAGTAAGACAATCAGATATACATTGGTGCTTGCTTTCTCCTTTCTAATCAGTCTGATACCACAGTCCCAGAAACGCTTCCATCCCTATTGGCAGTGGGTCCTCTGGAAACACCATCACAAACACACCTATAGGGGTGTCTCCTTTGTGAATCTAAGTTTAGTCTAGTTAAGAACCACGATGAAGTGTCATAGCACAATCCTAACAAATATTACACTAAACCAAACCTTAACGAACAGAAGAAAACCTTTTAGAGTCCCACCCAATCCAACAGGAAATCCAGTAGTTTTTAGGTAGAAAGTATTTGAAGCAAATGGTCTCATACACACAACATGCTTTAAGAACTGATAGCTTTCCTGCAAACAACTCATGTCTAGTGGTTCAGTAAATAAGAACACCACTGAAGAGAGCATGTACACTTAAAACAAATGAGAACATAGCAGATTATAATTTGATATCTATGTGGGTAGTTGTAACTGCCGTTTCTTTTGTAACGGCCGTCAGGTTCTGTTTCTTTGTAAAGGCCGGCCGGTTCTGCTGCTCCGGTCGGCAGGTCAGGGTCTAGCAAGAGAGAAAGTGGGGACGGAGGAAGGGGAAAAAAGGGGCGAGAGACGCAAAAGATAGATACAAGCCAGAGTCCGGTGGAGTCTCTTCAAGTCTTCTTTATTCTCCTACTTTCTATCTCCTCCTTTCTACCTCCTCCTTTCTACCTCTTCCTTTCTACCTCCTCCTTTCTACCTCTTACTTCTTACTACTTACTACCTCCTACTTTCTACCTCCTCCTCCTCACTCCTCAATAGAAGGGAAATCCTGGGTATTTATACCCTTTACCACGTGACTTGCCCTCGTGGACAATCTCAACTGAAGCCACTACGTCACGTGCCTTGTAGCCATGGATACCAGGAGCACCTGGCAGCTGGGGGCACTAAACAGTGTAACAAGATGTTTATCAGAGTGCACTCAGCTATTGCAGGCTGTTGAAACAAGTCTCTTGTCAGGGTATATGGCTCGAGATGGCTGTAAAGATGATAGCCACTTTCGGCTAAGAGTCGGCTCCCAACAGGT
>NW_021604622.1:22103672-22148342 GCF_004785775.1 Grammomys surdaster
TGTAAAGATGATAGCCACTTTCGGCTAAGAGTCGGCTCCCAACAGGTAGTTATAGTGGTTTCAAGATTACACCCATCAGGTCCGCTTCAGTTATTCATATACAGTATGAATAATTATATCCATATATATATCTTAAAAATTCTTAGAGTATATTTTTAAAATACATACACAAACCATTTAGAGAGATGTACTATAAAAAAGAAAACAATAACAAAAGCATTTATACCATTATACTATGTTAAAAAAATTGCAAAAGGTTATAATACTTTATGAATGCAGGTAATACAAAGAAAAATAATCTCATGCAAAATTGTCTCATGTTGCTAGCCATTACAGAAATGTGAATTAACCCTTCAGTGATGTGTGGTAATGGCTAAAATGATAAAGACTGGCAAAACTATGAGTTGACAGATATGGAGAACAGTGAGTTTTAATTATATGTAGGAGGCTACAAAATGGTATGGGTAAAGAGTAGTCTTGACTTTCTTAAGAAACCAGACACTATATGACTAACGCTTGTGCTTACAGATGGTTAATAACAGATTAATGACTAAATGTCCTCACTAAGGTGTGAACTTGAATATTAATGCACACTTTGTTGGTATTAATGGTTGGAAACAAACTTGCAACTGGAGAATGGATAAGCTAGAATATTTTGTCAGGTTATTTTGACTGCGATAAACATGTGTGCAAAACAACTTAATGGAGGAAGGGTGTGTGTGAGACAGTGTGTTTGTACCCGTGTATGTGTGTGTGTGTGAATGTGTGTGTACATGTGTGTGCACATGCACATGTGTGTACTTGTGAAGTCCTGTCTATGTATGTGTGTATGTTATGTGTGTGATTTTGACTGCAACATATATGTGTAAAAATGAACTTAATGGAGGATGTGTGTGTGTGTGTGTGTATTCTGTTTAATATCGTATCATTACTCTTGATTTTACTTACCAAGGCAGCATCTCTTTTTGAACCCAGAGCTCACTACTCAGTCTAACAAGCCTGCTTTTCCTGATACCTTTGCTTTTGTTCTCTCTTCAAAGTGGTGGTGAGCATTTATGCCCATTTTTATGTGGGTGCTAGCATCCAACATGAAATTTTCTGGATGTTCTTTATTTGTTAAACCATCTCTCAAGTCCTTGGAGGGTTTATTTTGGTTCACAGTTTGAAATACTTCTGACTAGAGTCACTTGAATCATGCTTCTTAGATATAAGGCAAGGTAGAACCATTATGGAGGAAAGACATAGCAAGAAGAAAACTATTCTCTTCATTGTAGAAAAGAAACAGAGATAAAGGATCAGAGTTTTGTGAGGCTGAACAGAAATGGCCCCATTGACTCATTTGTCTGAATGCTTGGCCCTTATGAAGAGACTATTAGGAGGTGTGGCTTTACTGGAGGAAGTATGTGACTCAGGGAAGGCATTGGTGTCTCGAGTCTTGCCTGTGTGTCTCAATCTCCTGCTGCTTGCAGGTCAAAACGTTGAACTCTCAGCTCTTTGATCACCATCATGTCTGCCTGCGGGCTGCCATGTTTCTCCATGAGAATGGAATAAATCTCTGAAACCACTGTAAGCCATACCCAATTAAAGGTTTTAATTTGCTGTGGTCATATCTCTTCACAGCCAATAGAAACCCTAAGACAAGAATCATGGGGAGGAACCTTCAAAGACACACTCCCAGTTGCCTTTTTGTTTCAACGTGCCCTCACTTGTGAAGCTTTGCACCATTTTCTAACATAGCACAACCAAGTAAACCAATCACTTCAACACTTGAGTTCCTTGGGAGCATATCACAATAAATATCCTGTCAATAGTTTGCTACTTCAGACAACTCAAAATGCTCATGCATACAAACACTATTCAAAGTGAGCAAGGACAGATAATGAAACAATCTACTTGATTTAACATGAGATCCTGTAACAGGAAAATTACAGGATGAAAAAGAAAATTGATTATTATTCTGAACAGGGAATAGAAAGATTGACTTCAAGAAGCTCAAAGAGGCGTTTTGAAGTAGTAAGAATATTTCATGTCATTCCCAAACTATATATCTTTGCCCTAACTCACCAAATTGAAAAGTAAAACTCATGAGCTTTATGCAAATGAAAATTTAGTAAGGTGGGCTCAAAAATTAGGAAGAAAATAAATGATTTTTTCCACCAGATAGGTCACTGGAAACTTAAATGACTAGTGCTTACGTCAGAAGAAATCTGAACTGATGTACAAGAGAATAAAAATAGAACAATATCCATAAAAATGTAACAATGTGTAGGGGTTTGATTCTTTTTTTTTAATTCAGATTTAATTCTGTATTTTGTTTCTAATCTATAAGAGCTAGTAGCTTTCCCTCATAACAAAGGCCAGTTGTTTCTCTTCTAAAAATGAGCTGTTTTTATTTCTTAATTATGTATGTATACTTGAGTCTCTGTGAGAGCATGCACATGCTAGTGTGGTTGCCATGGAGGCCAAAAGATTGATACTCAATAGGTGGAGTCACTGACAGTTATGAACCACCCAATGTCAGTGCTGGGAACCAAATATGGTAGACTCGGGTCCTAGGCCAGAACAGTATATGCTCCCAAGCATTAAGTCACCGTCACAGCCTAGGCCTCCTGTTTATAATGGGGCTTTTCCTTTCCTTTTCTTTCTTTTTCTGTAATGTAACTGTGGATCAGGCTTTTCCATCCTAGGAGACAGAAGCTTCATCAGGTACACCACAGTAATTGTTACTTCACATCCCCTCTATTTACAATGAAGGCCTTTAAGCAAAAGAGCTCTATTTTTGTTTTCATTTTCCACTTTGATCATTTTATAACCTTCAGGAATTAAGCCATTACCTCCATGCATTATTCTACAAAAACTATTCCAGAGACGCCTTCCAGTTCACCACCTGCATCGGCCTTCCACGTTATTCACTTCAACTCACTGATGCTACTTATCTAATCCCCAACCTCCCCAGCTTCCTTCCTCTTACAATAACAGATTCCTTTCAAGTTTGATGGCATTATCTGGTCATGGTGTCTCTCCTTTACCACTACATGCATTTGTTTCTTTTCTTGTCTTTGCAGCAGGGGTAACTTAAGAAAGGGGTTTATTTTACACTATTGTTTTGAAGGGATGTTGGCGGAGCGTAGTTTCTAGTTGGTTACTTTGTGCTGGAAGCCTGAAAATAGAGCTCAAAATGGTTATCAAGATTCCCAAGACCTGTTTTATAAGGACCCTTATCCCATTCATGAGCATGGTGCCCTCATGCCTCAACCATGCCTGGGCTTCTTCATGCTGCATTGAGACTTGCTCTTAACATAAGGATTTGCAGATGTTCACAGCTATATAGGATCAATGCTGCAGGTACGAGAATAAGGATTTCTATCTCAAGAATAAGGAAAAGCAGAAAGTGAGGCAGAGGGTAGAGGAGCAATATGTGAGCACAGGTAAGAGACAAAGGTGGGATTCCGAGAAAACAGCTCCTTAGCTGAAGTACTTCCGGTGAAAGCTGGAGTAGAAGGTGGTTTAAGGTCAGACCACTGGACATGATTAGGCTCAAAGTAGAATATCATTAATGATTTATATTCTGATGGAAAGATGGCCAGAATTACATTCTAGGGAATATCCTGAAAATCAGCAAGATGGTGTCTTAGGTGAATACAAAGAAGGCAAGAAGTTAAACTGAGAGACTTTTAAAATATTGCAAGAAATAATGAGAAGTACTCCAGGGAAATGATCAGTAGGAATGGAAATATGAGGTGAGATGTAAAAAAAAGCATTAAAAATGAGCACATTAAGGACAAATGTGATGCACAAATAAAATAGCTTTACAAATACTGCAGGAAAACATGTATGGGTGTTGAGGCCGTGCATGTACAGACGATCAAATATTTTTACAGCCTTTGACTTAAAAAATGAGCTAAAAATTCTTAACTATTGCTACACTGGGCCAGGGCAAAGGCTCAGTGAGAAAATCACTTTTTGCTAAGTTTGATTATCAGAACTCTTCCTTCAGGATCTATTTGCCCCACCCTCCCCCCTATTTCTCTCTTCCTACCTCCTTCCTTCCTCTTTCTTACACACACAGACACACACACAAATAAATATATATATATATATAAGAAAAGTACTTTAAAAAGAAATAATGACCTTTAATCTTAAAATCACCTGTTCTACATTTATAAGTACAGATGATTTTATTTAATAAAATATTATTTGAATATATATATTATTAAATCTAAGAAATGAAGTGCAAAATCTGTATATTGGAGTATTTCAATTATATGGTAGTTTAGAAAATGTAGAATTATGGAGATAGTATAAATAAAACTGCTTACCAGTGGGTTGAGAGGATTTAGGGACACGCTGATAACTGGGGCATAGGAATATTATAGGTCAGTGAATTCTGTGCTGTCCTCTAATGACCAAACAAGTTGTCCAGTATGTAACCCATAGGAAATACAATGGAAAGTGTAAAACCTAATGGCACTATTCCTGTCACTTATGCAACACTGCTGATTAGAAAGTTTCAGTATTCATTGCTTGTGTCGATGTGCCTTGCTAATGTTTACATGTTAAATTGATGGGTTATTGTGAGGAAAGGTGCGAAAACGTCTATTTTAGGCCCAACTTTTTTTGAATCCTAAGACTGCTCTAATATTTAAAGCTATTGACAAAGGCTAGGTTTTTATGTTCATCCAGTTGGCAATGTAGTAATGACATAATATTCAGTCTTAAGAAGTTAAAAACTGAAGGTGAACATGTACTTTTCCTTTCCTTTTTGTATACACAGGTGTCAGCTGGTGTACAATTTAGATCCCAGAAGGAGAATTCAACATGAGATTTTTTTCCATCATTGGGAAGAACAGACACAAATAATCCCACCCAGCTCTAATGATTGCACTCTGTATAGCGTCCCATACACTTCTGCCCACTCCTCACATAACCTGCATTATGATATGGACTTATTCCAAGGGGAGAAGACTTTTCCCAAGAAGGTTAGCTGTAGATACTAGATGAATGGAACAAAGAACTTTTTAAAACACCTTGTATTCTCTGACCATTTATTTTGCTTACTCCTTTTGCCACACATAGAAAGCACATTGCCTCCAGGAAAACAACTAAAGCTTTTACTTATATCAATCTCTAGGTAAAGTGTCTTGAAGACACTCAATAAACTACTGTTCTTTCACTGAGTGGGATTATAGTTCTTAATACTTTAGAAACTCTGGTATTTAAAAAAATGGATTCAAATTAAATAATGAGAAAACAAATACAAGACTTCAGATCAATAAATGGAAAAATGGGACCCACACACGTTAGACTCTACCTCAGAGACATTGAACTCATTTGCAGGGAGGATCTCCCACTCTATCAATGGGATATTCTCTTTGATGAGACATGCTTTTCTCACAGAGAAAGTGCTTAAGGTTCTTCATAACACAAGTGCAAGAAGTCTTTCTTTTCACCCTATTTTCCTTGAACTCTATTCCAATGGGTCTGTAAAAATATCTCTTCACGATATATAGCAACTCCTTAGCCTACTTCTTGCCATAGAGTGAAGGCCTAAGACTTCCATTATACTTTGAACGCCATGTCAGTTGCCTGGATTCTAACACATGTGGGGAAATAATGCCTGATGAACTAAGCAACTCTTGATACATTTTACTGTATTAGGTCAATATACAAGAACTATGCCTATTGCCTTTTATTTATTTAGAATCATTCCATCTCTTTGTTTTTTGGTTCTCGTTCAATGGAAAAAAGACCAACCAAAGCTCAATGGATTTCACTCCCTGTGAACCTTAATAGACTGTTATTGATGTGCAAACTATTGAAAACTGAACCAAACTACTAAAATGAAAGTCAAAGAGAGAATCCTGAATGCAGTAAGGGAAGGGAACTCTATCATGTACATGAGAGCTGGTGTAGGATTATCAGTGGTTTTCACAATGGGAACTTAAAATATTAAAAGGGAGTCATGATGGCTCCCAGCTGAGGGGTGGGACTACCAACTCACCTTCAAAATATTGATCCAGAATTCTTCCTGTCAAAAGGAAATGCAAGAACAAAGATTGGAGCAGGAAGTAGACAGAAGGAAAAAGTCAATCCAGTAACTGCCCCACCTAGGGATCCATCCAATCTACCAACATTAAACCCAGACATTATTGCTGATGCCAAGAAGAACTTGCTGACAGGAGCCTGTTATAGCTGTTTCCTGAGAGGCTCTGCCAGAGCCTGACAAATACAGATGCAAATGCTTGCAGCCAAACATCAGACTGAACATGGCGACTCCAATGGAGGAGTTAGGGCAAGGACTGTAGGAACTGAAGGGGTTTGCAAACCCATAGGTATAACAACAATATCAACCAACCAAACCTCCCCCCCAAAGTTCTCAGGGATGAAATCACCAATCATGGAGTACACATGGAGGGACCCATGGCTACAGCTGGATATGTAGCAGAGGATGGCCTTGTCTAGCATCACTGGGAGCGGAGCCCCTCGGTCCTGTGGAGGCTTGATGACCCAGCATAAGGGAATGCTTGAGTGGGGAGGCAGGAGTGGATAGGTGAGGGAACACCTTCATAGAGGCAGGGGGTGGTGGGAGGGCATGGGGGATTGTAGAGGGAAAACTGGGAGGGGGTAACATTTGAAATGTAAATAGATAAAATAGCCAATTAAAAAATATGGAAAAAAGAAGGGAGTGATGAGTTGTCAAGGATTTTGAAGAACATATCACTCACCCCAATCACTATCTGGTGAAACTAGCTTCCAAAAACTGAAGAATGAATAAAGACCACCAAGAAAATAAAAGCAGGGTGAGTTTATAACAAGGGCACATAAATTACAAGAAATGCAGCAGGAATGCCATGCAATGGAAGAACATGGACATCAGAGCGTCCTTAAATGCAAGACATAGGAAACATAGACACATACGAAATGCTCTCTAGCCCTATAATATTCTGATATGAACTATTGAAAATACTCCATTGCAGCCAGGCTTGCCTAGAATTTCTTATGTACCTTAAGCTGGTCTCACACTCACAGCAATCCTTCCAGTCTCCTGAGTGCTGGGTGGGATTAGAGATGTGTGTGCGTGTGTGTGTGTGTGTGTGTGTGTGTGTGTGTGTGTGTACACATAAAACCTAGACAAAATCTAGACAAACCTGGGAAAGAAAGTTGACTGGCTGACTGGTATTTTCCAGGAGCTAAGGAATTGAGGCAGGGACTACTGCTGTTCAGTGGCTACAGAATCTGGGAGGAAAGTGCTTCATAAGAGGAAAAGTTTCAAAACCTGCAGGAAAGCTCTAGGGCTAACACTACTACAGTGCTCATAGAAACTTTGATCAGAATTGTGTATATTTTGATGTTTATCACAAAAGCTCTTTCCTGTGAATTTTCTAGTGGATATTCTTATTGTTACATTTCTATCCTGAGATGAATATAGTATACAATGAATACAGCTTTCTCCAATATCTTATTAGTCAATGATTATAGATTTGTCAACATGAATTAGATGACCCAAATGAAGTGAATAAGAAAAAAATGTATTTACTCCTATCATTGCTTTGGTTTGTCAATAATTTTTAAACTAAAGTGTTTTTTCCCTGCATTTATACCTTTCTCTTCCCCACAAGGAGAAAAGACAAAGATTGGACAACCTACTATATCGTAAAATGATGGTGATCTTCAAGCAAGAAACACTCATTTATTTATGGAATTTGGAAATAAGATGGGTTCATATCCATTTACTCTTCCTCAGAATTCTCACATTGAGTTTATCTAGACGTTGATATTACTATTCTATGGATGGCAAAGTATTAGATTCTGCCTATGTTTGCATAAACTTACTCTTGCATAGAACATTTTCCTTCTTGCCTAATTTCAGATGCTCTTTAAAACTGCAAACACAACATATTTTGACTTCAATTTAGAAATCCTACAATATGCTTATGAAAATTAATACCTTCCTAACAATTTGTACTGGTAATATAATGAAATTATATGATTTTCCATAAAATGAGATATCCTCTTGGTTATTTTAATGGCATTCACTTACAACATGTTTCTAACATTAATGAATTACTTGTGACATAAATTGCATATCTCTAACAATCTCTAAACATTGTGAATTGAACTTGGTGCAAGTAGGAAAATAAATAAAAAAAATGGACTGAGAAACTCTGAGATCATCTTTCAGAGTCCAAGTTCCATGAGTGCAAACTTCATTAGACATAAAACTTTCTGTAACAACAAAAACTACAGTAATACATTTGAGATGATACTTTAAGTGTTATGTCAGTAAATTTAATTATGTTCTAAACATGTCTTATCTTTTTAAAATGAACATACATTTTAGTATATTATATTAAAACATGCTAAATCAAGTTTATTTTCCATTTGCCTCCAAAGTTTGCATTTGGTATAAATATTAAGATCATAGCTTTGCCAAATAGGAGTTAAAAATTTTAAGATGATAGTGCTGAAGTATCACATTTTTTAAAATAATGTATGCCTATGCATATAGATATAGATATATAGAAATATCTGAATATGCAAATCATACATTCTCTTCAGCACTCATGGAAGCTTTCTGCACATTAAGCCTTTATCACCGTAGGAGAAAAAAATTCCAAAACTGATGTTAATCTTACTTAAGTGGCATTCCCTTTGCTAGATGTCATTTGATCAAGACTAGTTGGTTTGCCAGCTTAATTTTTCACTTCTTTCATTTTCTGCGCAGTTTGTAGTCTTTAATTGCATCCTTCTCAGTCTTCCTGTTTGCTGGGTGAAAGGTCTCATTATTAAAGAGATCACTAGCTGCCTTAGCATTCTTAATCTCCAAGAAAAGCTCAGATTGTTTCAGCCAATTTTAGCCTTATTTATAGTCATTATAATTTCTCTCATGTACAGAGAAATGCAGCAAAAGCCTGGAAAATATGGATAAATAACATCAGTCCTTCAACCTGCTTGTAAGTTAGGACTGGAACTACTATATATATATATATCTAATGGATGATTAGAATTATGTGATGACTTCTAAGATTAAATAATGCCTTTGAAAAATGTGGACAATTTTGTTGACTACAGTTGGTGGTCTCAGAGTCGATCCTCTATCTTATCTAGAAACAGAGCAATGAGAAAAAACCTGAAAGGCAGATTCTAGTTATTCCACACGCATTAATGCATTAGTTTACTACTACTGTTTTAGCAATTGGATGGCCAAGTTTTTTACTAATTAATCTAAATTTATTTGGCTAATTATAAAGTGAAGGAACAGCAGTACCTGAATTCGTTGAGATATTCATTCCGCCATGAGTATATATTTTTTTGATATCCCTCACATTAGAAACTCTTTTGGAAGAAGATAATTGAAGGCTTTTATCAGAAGACTCCTCAGGACAGTTTTTATGCCATGAATGTGTGAATCTAGCATCTTCCTTATCTCTCATTTGTTTGTTTCTTTGTTTGTGTTTTTTTTAATTGTTAACATCCTGCATTCACTTAGAACCAGTAAAATCATTTGAATTTGAAACAATTATTACAATAGTTACTGGACCTTTTGATGTTTGCATTAGTTTTTGACTCTATAGGAATGAATTTTTCTGAAAACAATTATTGAAACACACACTGAAACTTAATGAAAAGATATTTGTACCATGTTGAACCAACCTCTATAGTCTCACCTGAAACTAATTGGATTGTAGCATGTATATTGAAGTATTAAAACTTTTCATTCAAAATCTATCTTGATGATATTCTTGCTCCTCTCTGTACTGGTCAGTGTTCTATTGCTGTAAAGAGACACCAGGACCACACCAATGTTAGCAAATGAAAGGATGTAAATGTGACTGCTCACCAATTTTGAGGTTTAGTTCATTATCATCATGGCAGGAAGCATGATGGTGCATAGGCAGACATGGAGCTTCAGAAATAGCTGAGAGTTCTACATCTGTATCCTCAGGCAGCAGGAAGAAAGAGACTCTGGGCTTGGAATAGGCCCTTTGAAACCTCAAATCCCACTGTCAGTGAAGTACTTCCTCCAACAAGGCCACACCTCTCAACCTTTCAAAATAGCCCCACTCCCTAATGATCAAGTATTTAAGTCTATGAACCTATAGGGGCCAGTTTTATTCAAATAACACACTCTCCCGAAAATGATGAGATTCTCCATCTTCCCTACTCACCAAAATTCAGTCCCTGTCATTCTTAACCAAAACCAGAAGGAAACAACAACAACAACAAGTAACCAGTAAGCAAGTAAGGAGGAGGGATAGGGGTGGGAGTGGTTGTGTCTACTTCCTCTTCTCCATGGTGGAATTTGTCTGGTTTGTACGTGTGCAGGTCTTGTGCCTGTTGACACAGTCTATTTGAGCTCATATGTGTATCAGTTTTATTAAGTCTGAAAAACACTGTTCCTTGGAGTCAACCATCTCTTCTGGCTCTCACAATCCTTCCTTTTTCTCTTACTCGTAGATCCCTGAGGTCAGAAAGGACAGTTTGATAAAGACATCCTATTTATTGCCGGGCTCTCAAACATCTCTTACTCTCGGTATGTTGTCCAGATGTGGGCCTCTGTGATTTATCACTTCCATGCTGCCCTCCTGACTGATCTCTACCATTTGAAGAGTGTTTTTACTTCAGTGTGAATTTTTAGTTTCTTTGCCAAAAATGAGATCCCCATAGGGAGACTTACCTCTGGGTCTTGGATTCATTGGTTATCTTATCTCTCTTAATGTCAATAACATACCAGTTTCATTATGATAGCTCTGTAAGGACAATTGAGATTGGGGATGATGATCTCTTCAGTGGTTTTTATACTATTCAGAATTATCACATGCCAGTGCATGCCTACACATACGTAAGTCTGTGTGTTTCCATATAAAGCTAAGTTTTTTTCAATTTCTGTGAAGAATTGTGTTGCAATTTTGATAGAGATTGCATTAAATATGTAGATTTTTTGTATGTTAGGTTTTTTTTTTTTTTAGTATCAATCCTACATATCCATGAGCACAGGAGATATTTTCATATTCTGATTTCTTCAATGTCTTAATATTTTTGTTATACAAGTCTGCCACTTGGTTGTTCCCCATGATGTATTTTTGGGACCATTATATAAGTATTGTTTTTCTCTCACTTTTCTCAATCTGCTTGCCATTTGTATATAGAACAGCTAGTGTGTGTGTGTGTGTGTGTGTGTGTGTGTGTGTGTGTGTGTCTGTGTGTGTGTGTGCATGTGTGTTTCCTGCTACTTTGCTGACAAAATTTACCAGTTATAGAAGATTTCTGATGGAATCTTCAGAGTCTTTTGTGTATAAAACCCCATCATCTGCAAGTGAAGATAATTTGACTTCTTTCTTTCCTATTTGGATCCCTTCAATCTCCTTCACTTGTCTCATTGATATAGCCAAGATTTAATGTGCTATATTGAATAGTGATGGAGGTTTGGTTAGAGAATTTGACAAAATTTTTTCCTCCTTCCTTCCTTCCTTCCTTCCTTCCTTCCTTCCTTCCTTCCTTCCTTCCTTCTTTCCTCCCTTCTGTCACCCCCCTGTCTCTTTCTCCCTTACCTATACTCACTTATACATTATTGCATTGTGGATTAGGATAGCAAAGGTTGTAATGTATTCAACTTTTACAAATGTGGGCACATTTCTAAGTAATGTTTCAGAGCTACATCATCTGTTTACATATTTACTTCAAGTTTCTTTCTCTATGTGTTTTGATGCTTCTTGAAATACTCACCTTTTAATGAATAACAAGAAGGAAATCTTACAAGATTCTATCCCCAAAAAACTGCTGGCAAATAAGGAATGCTAAGAACAATAGAATTAGACAATCTTTGCCCAAAAGTCTAGCTAATCAATTGACTATCCAATGCCAAGTGGTCTGTACAGAAATCATATATGTACAAGCAACAATTAATAGAGTGACCTGATTGCATTTATATATTTATGTGATTATATATGAATAATATATATGCATGATATACAAACATACATACATGTATCTATGTATGTTATGTATATATGTATACATCTACATATATATCATATGCACATACACTTGCACTTGCACAGGCATATATGTATACATATATAAAACAAAGAAACATACATCATAAACTTGAGAAAAAGCAAGAAGTAAAAATGTAAGTGAGATTATAAGGAGAAAAGGTAAGCATAAATATCTCCTCAATGCTGACACTCTATATTAAAAATTGTTAGGTAAATGTTCATTATAGTGTCATCCAATTTAGGTGTCTTGATTTTTTTCATATTGTTCGGAAAATAAAAGACCTTTAACTCACAGAGCAAGTTAAATCAGAGAACTATAGAAATTAAATAGTTCATTCATAGACTCTTTAGAGTGCAATTAACAGGATATTTGTAAAATAATGTTAGTGGGAAATTTCACATGTATTTGTTAATTCAGCCTCTGTATTTGCATGGACTAGTGACTGGTGTTCTAACTTAATGCCATCTTCTCCTAAGGAGTTTCTGCCAATCATGTAACTTCTTCATTATGTTTATCAGTGTTGTTCTGCCTCACAGTCTTTTAGGCTACCATCACCAAAATATTTTCATTTTTATTTTTTAGACAAAAAAAAAAAACCTCTCTCCTTGTACTGTTCTTATTTTCATTCTCTCACTAAATTAATTAATTAACAATGAAAACATCATGGTGAATGTTAAAGAAGAATATCAGTGAAGGTAGTTTAATTGAAGTGAATGAGAAACTACAGACAGCTTGGTAAAGATTTGATATTGTAAGTCATATATTTTCCCTCCCACTCTTTCTGAGAGTACTGGTTACTCTTCTCATAGCTATGCCCAACTGCCAGACAGAAACAACAAATGGATGAAAGATTTAGCTGTGCTCATGGCTCAAGGGGAAACAGAATAACATGACCATAACAGAGCTCCTGACAGAGTTTCCACTCATGTTTAAGAAGCAGCAGTGGGAATGTAGCATTCATACTTCAATGTGATCTTCTTCTTGGGTTTCACATGGTCTGTGAGTTGTATCATGGGTATTCCGAGCTTCTTTTTAGCTAATATCCACTTATCAGTGAGTACTAGTCAGTAGGGGGAAGAGAATAATCTGTGGGAAGTAGAGGGAGAAAGGGATCTGGGAGGGAGAAGGGAGTGGGAGGGAAAAGAGGAGGCCAGTTCAGATATGGGAGAAGATGGAGGAGAAGTACAGAGGGTCAGGAATTTGAAAGTAAGTGTGTAGCAGTGGAATAGGGAGAACTGGCTAGAAACACTAGAAAGTTCCAGATGCCAGGTAGCCAAGAGGTTCCCAGGATCCAACAGGGAGGACGTTAGGCAAAATATCCAACAAAGAGAAATAAAACCTCTAGAGACCATATCCAGCAGATAGGCATGGCCCCCAGCTGAGGGATGGGGCCACCTAACTACCTCAAAAATATTAATCCAGAATTTCTCCTGTTAAAAGGAAATGCAGGGACAAAAAGTGGAGCAGAAACTGAAGAAAAAACCATCCAGAGACTGCCCCACCTAGGGATCCATCCAATCTGCAGACACCAAACCCAGACAGACACTATTGTTGATGCAAGAAATGCTTACTGACAAGAGCCCAGAATAGCTCATCCCTGAGAGGCTCTGCCAGAGCCTGACAAATACAGAGGCTGATTCTCTGCAGCCAACCTCTGGACTGAGCCCGGGGACCCTAATGGAGAATTTAGGGCAAGGACTGAAGGAGCTGAAGAGGTTTGCAACCCCATAGGAGGAACAACAATATCAACCAACCAGACCACCCAGAACTCTCAAGGACTAAACAACCAGCCAAAGAGTACACATGGAGGAGAGTATCCACGCTCCAGCTGCATATGTAGAAGAGAATTGTCTTATCTGGCATCAATGGGAGGGGAACCCCTTGGTCCTGTGGAGGCTCGATGACCCATGATACGTGAACACTAAGGTGCTGAGACAGGAGTGGATTGGCGGACAGGGGAGCACCTTCATAGAGGCAAGGGGTGGGAGGAGGGGGATAGCGGGCTTGAGGAGGGGAACTGGGAAGGAGGATATCATTTGAAATATAAATAAATGAAATAACCAATAAAAAATGAAAAGATAGAGAAGCAGCAATGGAAGAAGAGACTGGGCTATAACCACCAAGTCCTGATTCTATGGTGATACAGTTTTCAAACATTCTTTGTGCCCAAAGTTCTTAAAACCTAAAATAGCGCTATCATATGAATTCAAACACAGGCACCAGAAGGATGTAGTTTACATTCAAACACTTATCTGGTTACTCTAAAGAGGCCCATTCTTCCAATTTCTAATGTGTCTCCACGAGCTAGAGAGAAATCTCGATATTTTACATTGTTGCCTATTTTAGAGCTAGAGAATTTTGAATAAAGAATCTAGTGCAGACACTGACTTATTAAATGTGTTGATGTGTAAGTGAAAAAACCTGTCCTCTGGATGTGTCCTTTAAGAGTAGTGACATCTTGTAATGGAATAGCTATACATTTGCTCTCTCAACTATCTGATGATGGCCTTTTATGAAATGAACTTGCAATGATGGAAACTAAGTGGTTTAAATAAAATGTAGAAATTGGTTCTTTCTTGATAGAATTATTAACTGCTCCGTGAAGACTGAAATTATATTCCAAATAAGTATAATAACATTAAATTATAAAACTTAGGAAGGAATGCTTCATTCAATACTCCATTTGAAATAATATGGATAAAATAAGTACAATTTATTTGCTTCCAGAGAAGCATTTAAAAAAACCCTTTGAAGCCAGGAATCACATCTGTACTTCATAGATATGCAGTAATTTATTCCAGAATTGTGTTCATGAAAATAAATGCAAATATCTACTTCACAGAATACTTTAACCTTGAAACAAAGAAATAAAACACCTTGCCTCATTGTAACTTTAGAACTGCCTCTTGGCTTCAACAATATATTTTATATCAAACAATAATATGAAAATTTAAACACTATAACTCACTTAAAACCTCAAGTGATCTCTTATAACTCAAAAACAGAAAGAAAAGTGCAGATTTATAGAGCTGCTATACAATGTAAGAATTTCTAAAGTAATAATTTTGGAACACATATTCTAAGTTGTCTTCCTTTCTTTTAATACATCAAAGCTGATTATTTTTATGCATTACCTTCAGAATTACCTCAAAATACAACAAGTGTTGATCAAAGTGAAGATTCCAAAATTTTAAAGTCTGTTCACAAGAATAAAGTCATGGTGACACTCATAACTTGCCAGAGGATTTGACCTTGTATTCTGAGTTTTGTGTGACAACCCAAGTTTTTCCATCTATCAGCACTCAACATTATATCTTGCCTCTTCAATGATTTAAGTCACATGCAAATAGGTGAGTAATGATTTAACACTAGACCCAGCAAAGAATTGTGCAGTGCCATGGCCTGAGTCTGGTGGATCGAGGTTAGTTAAAAGAGAAAGACACGTTATTCACCATGCACTGAGTAATTACAAGGAAGAAATGGGAAAGGGAGTAAGGCTGTAACCCCCAGTTATTTACAAGATAAAGAGAGAAAGGAAAGACCTACTTATTTTGCAAAGCTAGTCTTTTAGAACTCCAACCAGTTAATTTGTTTTGTGTGGTTAGTGTTAAAAGTTACCATTGAATTGTCTATCAGCTGGTGTTTTGTCAAGAGCCCTGGAGGGTGACATGGTTTACTGTCAAGATGAATTGATTCCTTGAGCCAGAGCTTAGGACCAATGGTATGGCTCATCAAGTAGAGCTACCTGCCAACAAATATGATGACCCAACTTAGATTCCTGGGACCCACATAGTAGAGAGAATGACTCACCCAAGTTATACTTAGACCTCCACATGTACCATGACAATCACACACACACACACACACACCCCTTATACAACCTACATACAGGCAACATTAAAGGATCTCGGTACTTTTTTATTTTTCTTTTTTGACAGCACATGAAGTTGAAAGGGAAAGAGAGGATAGGTGAGGATTAGATCAGACAGACTAGGCACTGGATTTGATCAAAGACTCATTGACATGATATAAACTATATGTCAATTTAATACTGGTAAGACATGTCAAAGATATTCCGTGTTCACATTTCCTGGAGCATATTCAAACGGTTTCTGGTGTTGCTCTTCTCTCTCAGATGTTTGCCGTCACAAGCTCTAAGTTGTTGCACACAGCACGCCATCATTATTATGTGAGGTATTTTCAGCTGTGTTTATCATTCTTCGGCTAAACAATATATTAAAATGTACTTAAAAGTCAGACTTTACTTTCATTGGAAGACAATTTAAATGAAATTGAAATTTTATGGAATGTGTCTCTGAATGTGGCTGCAGCTATTAGAATAAACGGTGACTTTTGAAATACCTTTGCTTCAATTTTGGTGAAAAAATAAACACAAATGTTCAAAACTAAAATTGCTATAAAATAGTTCTCCACTTTTCAGTATGTTTCTATGTAACTGGATTCCTTAGGGACAATGTTTCATGACAACAAAACAAAAAACCAGACCAAGGTTAGTATTTCATTCTTAAATTCTCATTATATATGACTACAGAATGAACAAGTATTATATGGAACATCTGGCATAAGTTTTTCTCAATCAGGCTTCTGTGCACACACTTTATATAGGTCAGGGTTTAAACCATGTCCTCTTCATGGCCATCATATTTGTTTTATATGTGTTAAATCTACTTATTTCAAATTACCTTAAAATAACTGGAGGTTGTTATTTGTTTTTATTTAAAATCAGAAATATTGTTGGGTTTCTTGTCACACACCATTCTCCAAACACATGGGTGAGAGAGGCAGGCATATTTCTGTGAGGTGAAGTCATTCTAGCCTATGTAGCAAGCACTAAATCAGACAGAACTATGTAGCTTGAGCCTGTAAAAATGAAATAAAACATTAATTGTACTTTATTATATATGTTTTATATCTTATAAATCATTGGTCCACAATAGAAGCTAAAAACAGAAACATGGCAGGGAACTTATTCACAGCAAGTAGCCTGATAATCTAGACAACCAACAGCCAACCTTTGTGAACTCGTGACTAGTTTCTTGTTTGTGTGGCCACAGTCATTGTATATCTGGGCAAATGAGATTTCCAGTGATTGCCTAACCTGCAGTGTGTAGCACATGCATACCTTGAGGGGATTCATTATCCTGTTTCACTGACAATTTGACACATTGCAGGGAAATTAAATGTGTGACCACTTGCCTAGTGGAATTTGGCAAGCTTCTATATACTATAAAGATACATGTTGAAATTCAATTTTGCCTATAGGAAATTAAATTATCCAGCAATGGAATGAACACTTTGATTATTTAATATTCCACTCAGTGCGTATAACTAAGAGATTTCTCTGTGTGAAGGACAGAGAATGGTTGAACGAGGCAACAAAATCTATTATCCTACACATCTATTTACCTCCATCCTGGCATTCCAACCACATACTAAAGATTTGTCTCCAGGTAACTGTTTTTTCTCTTTTTATTATCTTTATGAGGAAAATTTAAAGTGACAAACTAATTACATAGCTAAACTGTTGCTCAAAAGAGAAGAAATCACATAAAGGCCCTACACCATGGACGAAGGAAAAAATTAAACTGAATTTACTATAATAAAACTGAGAACATTGGATATGGTTTGAGAACTTTTGGATTTTCTTTTTTTTTTAATAATTATTTATTTTTTCTCAAATCGTAATTCATTCACACAGGGGTTATAAACACAGAAAGGCAAGATGTGGGGAAGGGGATGACACTGGAGTGTGGATGTTCAGGGGGAATACAGATATCTTTCAGAACTGGATATTGGCTGGGTGAGGGTTCAGGGGACAGGCCACTATGACTCTGCCTATGACTCACTTGTCCTTATCTAAGTTGGTATTGTCTGCCAAGGCTACCTATTTACAAGGTCTATGACTACTCGGACTTAAAGTATAAAGAAAATAGGAGATGTCTGTTCATATTGAAGTACTCAAAAGAAATATTGTCCATTTGTACACCATACATGTGTATAAGTGTTACAACCTAGTCTAGCTAACCTTATAATACCTTAATTATGAAATTACAAAAGCCATGTATCTTCAAATCCTATGAAGATTCAATTATGTGGAATTCAAATTGACCATGCTGTAAGTGATTCAGGAAGGAATATACTCACTGTAGTAGACCTTGCCCAGGTTTGCTCAGGATATATACTGTACCCATTCATCTATATATTGTCCTGAAATGTTACACATGACTCAGTAGTACTGTGCATTGAAAGTAAGAGGAAACCCAAATTAATACTCATTAATCAAGGAATGATTTGCTTCACTCACACTAAATTCACGGTCAAGATTTGCAAATTGATTTGGGTTTGTAGCGGTTCAGCGAGTCAATGCAACACTCGCTGTTTGTTTAAACTGCTGTTCTTTACTTGCTGGGTTTTACCAATAACCTTATTGTCATATATGTGTGAAATGTTTATGTATCTATGAATATTACAGAGCAGTATTAGGTCAAAAGAAAATAATGACTGAGCAGGCGTCTTAGAAGAGTCTTTTATGAAGGATGGGATGCTTTTGAGAGACAATTCTCCATGAATGCTTCATGTTCACAATGCTGTGTTTTCTGAGGAAAAGGTACATTCTCTCAGCAAAGTTATTGCCAGAGACTCATAGGAAGCTTCTCTTTTTTTTTTTTTTTTTGTTAGTCTGGACATATTGATGTATATTCTGATGAAGTGGTCTAAAGAACGTTATCTACCCTTACAATACAGTGAATTACACTTCATCACTAGAGTTAAGATAATATTCAGTCTCCTCTCCTTCCTCCAAAGCAGCTGATTGGCAACTGTCCTATATAAATGCCAAGTATTTTAATTATTCTCATAACTAATAGAAAGCATTCAGATAGATTTCTAGATAGGTACCATCCTTTGTAATTTTTAAAAATTGCATGTTAGCCATAACTATGGTAACTGATCCACTGAAGTTACATAATAAGTCCATCTAATATATACATACATATATATATATATATTTGTAAACATCTGGGCTTCATCATACTGTACTGGGACACACTGAACTTGGTATAAAGTTTTTTTCTGAGTACTGCATTTGCACATGAAGTAATGAATAATGTATTTGTTCAACTCAGAGGTCATATGTTTTCTTATCAGAATATACAGAAAATGTAAGAAGGTATCATGAAACTGAGGTCTCAGAGTTTTCATGTCTTATGATTTAACAGGAGCCATGAAACATTAGCAGACTTTTTGTTAGAAAAAAAACATATCCATCTTCTCTGTGACAAAATCAAAAAACTGGCAACCAAGAATGAGATCATACAACTTGATTTGATTTTTACTGAGGCAGCAACCTCTCCTGATCAAGGAAACCCTCCTCCCCAATTCTGGAACCACCTTTTAAAGGAAAACAATTTCAAGACCCAACAGATTTTATCTAGTCTATGTTTGATTGTTTTATAGTTTGGAATAGTCTTTTATGAAATTGATGAATATAGATTATTGTATTCAATGGATTTATACTAGCAATTCTGTCTGATTTCTGAAACTAGAACAATGCTAATTAGTTGAAATGAATCTACTATATATGGAAAAGAAGGCACACATGTGTATCTGAGTCCTTGGATGACAATGAACTCAGTTTTCTGATATTGATTATAAACATTTCGGTTAGTAGACACAAGGTTTCCCTGAATTAGAAAAATGAAAATTTGAGAAACAAAATAATTTCAATAGTTTCAAGGATTATCTGAATGCTCTCTTTCTGTTGCATACTGCACAAGTACTTTAATAATATTACTCTGCCAAATTCCTATATGATTTATAACTTGATAATAAAATATCAAGGATATTGCCAAGGAAAATGTTCTATATTGTTTGAAAATGTATCTGTAGGCAGAAAAATATGGGAGCATGCATTTATTACTGGTGATGTCCTTGTCAAGATATATTGGGATTACTTGTCAGATGAGACATAATCAGCGTCTATGTTCTATAAAATCAGCTTGTCATTAGAAAAAGCTGTGTTCTTATATTCATTGTATAATTTGAGTAGGACATAATTTGAGATGTAAAATTATGAATCATATTCTTAATTAACTGAATGATTCATTGTAAGGCAATTAAGGAACAATGCCTCTTTCTGCAAGATGGACCTACTTAGATCATGGAATAAATGAATATTAACAGTCATTGTAAGAGAAACACAATGCCAAAAGAAGAAAATTGCAGTGAATTATTTTCATTAATAATTACAAATATTTAGATGGTGTAAAGATAAAAACCATCCTCTGCATTAGTTTTTCACAAAGCATGTTAAGCACAATTTTGTTAAATGGCCCATTAAGGCCAAGTGGACACTTCCACCTTTGGTCCTGGAATATAAACAAGGTATGCACATGTAGAGTGCCCTACCTGCTACATAAAAGTGTTTCTATTTGTGCTCTTAGTTGTTGCTAAAATGAGTGAAATATATGTGCTTATTGTGTTTGTCATTCATTCCCAGTGATAAAACTGGTAAACAGATTAATAAAAAACTGCTTTCACAGAGTTACAGTATCGGTTTTGTTCAACTTATATTTTATGTCAAGAGAGGAGTTGATTCTATTGCCTTGTATACTAATAGAACCTGTCATGTCTAAACAAATCTGAACACCCCCAAGGAGACCTCAGGGCAACGATAATCAGTAACATATTTAATTGGATCAATGAATGATCAAGATTTAACGGAAGCATTTAAACATTTTTTTTATCTGCTAATAGAAGATTAGTAAACTTGCTTTTAGCTTTTTGAAAAACTACACTTACTTTTTATACTTGATATTTAAATAGTTATAAGGTATGGTTAAATGGTCACATGGCTGGTGTAGTTAAAACAAATCAACATCTTCCTCATCTCCTAAAGCTGATGATACATGATGAAAGCAGTCCTTTGTATAAGATTGACATCTTCATGATGACCTGTAACAGGAAACAGGTTTAGAGTTGTGATAACTTATCTAAGTTTCTGCATTCTAGGTAACAGGTGTTTAGCAGAAATTAAAACTGAAATAGACCTGTTGTGTATTTGCTCTGAAACTTACATTCCTTATTTCTCTGGCCAGGCACTAAGGCAGGGCAGTTTTCTTTTGTCTCATACCTTTAGTTGTTTCAGTTTGTTATGATTTAGAAGGCATGACAAGGGAGAGGCTCTGTCCATGGTGCTGAGATCATGAGGTGGGGTTGCTTATTCATATACAGTGGGTAGAAACAGGACAAGCATTCAGGAAGAAAAGATAGGTATAACCTTCAAAGCCCAATCTCAGTGATGAGTGCCATTAGCTATCTCTCTTGTCCTAAATGCTTCACAAATTCCCAAAATAGTGTCACCCAATGGAGATCAAGCATTTAAACACAGGAGCCAGCTGGGACATTTCATATCTAACCTGTGACAATGTCTTGCCACCAAGATGCTTCCAAGTGGAAGGGGATCTCAATTTTACATATTGTTGCTTAAGATGTTTACATATTGTTCTCTGTCAAGGAGTGATGGTTGCACATATACTAAAACAGCATGCATCTTATGTGGAGGCCAACATGAGAGAAACGAGCCCCCATCGTTCTTGCCATAAGGAATGACTGAGAGAGGAAGAGAGTTGTGCCTAGTACTGAGAGTATATAAAACTGAACAAACACACTCCATACAATATTTTCAACAGGTAGACAATGATGGAGGGGCTTTTTTTGTAACTTAACATCTGATATTATGAAAAATAAAAGAGACTATAAAATATTAAATAGAAATGTCATCATTAAATAGATTGATTTATTTTTACAAGTTTCTGGATAATAAACACTGGATATTTTACCTGGTTCCATTCTTCATTTGCAGCGTAGACTTATAAGCACTGTGTTTACTATTACCGTGGATGCTGGCCTGATGAAGTGAAGCCTCTTCACTATGTTGGCTGAATGTGGTTTCATTTCTGAGGCTGTCCTTTGTGGAGACACTTTTCTGACATAAGCCCTCTGCTCAGCAGAAAAGTAGAAAAAGAACCTCTGAGAGACTGAACACCTTTGATCACCACTGGCTTGCTATATATTAGAACTAGTGACCTGGAGCTAAGAGGATTGGTCTTTCCTCACCAATTATCCCCCAAGCTATCTACTGTCCTATATACTCATGATTCCCAGCCTCCCTTTACGCGACAGGGGTCTCACTCTAAAGGAAGGTTAAAGAGTTTGTTCTCAAACTCTACCCTGGGAACCTAATACCACTCTATAAAACGCTTCATGCATGAAGGGCAACCAAGTTCCCCTTATGGGAAAATAAAACAGAGACTAAGTACCTTGACACACAGACACACTAACACACATACACACACATATATACATACTCACATACACCTACATACACAAGATTACTCACATACACATATAGACAGATATGCACGCACACAAACACACAACACACACACACGCACAGATTGTTGCATTTTGAGAGAAGAGTTACCCTCAGCCTCTACTTTCAGTGCTCCCATCACAAAACTTCAAGAACATTTACACACTATGGAATGTGCCTATTAATTGGCTGGAGAGTGAAAATTACATGCACCTAGGAAAATGTCAACTTTCATCGTACCAGAGCTGCTTCAGAAGAGAAATGAATAGGAAGCAATTTCTATCAGAATTAAGCTGGTGGTATAGGCTTGAAATGAAGAAAAACAACAAACAAGTTGAGGTGACAGGAAAATGAGCTAGATGAGCCCAGCCATGGCATTGGTACACCATGATCAATGAATCATATTTAATTGTTAGAGTGAATCTATTTACTTTATTGTTATAATAAGCAATTTGTCTATTGTTTTCACTTCATGCATAAGGAAACCGAGACTCACAAGAATCAAATGAGTTTCCCCCAAAAGGTATGTAGCCTAACTTTTTATTTATTTATTTACTTATTTATTTATGTTGGATATTTTCTTTCTTTACATTTCAAATGTAATACACTTTCCCGGTTCCACACCCCACCCAGAAAAAAACCCTCCTATACAGCCCCCTCTCCCCCTGCTTCTATGAGGGTGTTCCTCCACTCCTGCCTCCCTGACCTCAAATTCCCTTACACTGGGCCATCAAGCTTTCACAGAACCAAGGGCCTCTCCTTCCATGGACCTCTCCTCCCATTGATGCCCTACAAGGCTATCTTCTGCTACATATGCAGCTGGAGCCATGGGTCCCTCCGTGTGTACTCCTTGGTTGGTGGTTTAGTCCCTGGGAGTTTTGGGGGGTCTGGTTGGTTGATATTTTTGTTCTTCCTATGGGGTTGCAATCCCCTTCAGCTCCTTTGGTCCTTTCTCTAAATATTCCATTGGGGACTCTGTGCTCAGTCCAACGGTTGGCTGCAAGCATTTGCCTCTGTATTTGTCAGGCTCTGGCAGAACCTCTCAAGAGACAGCTATATCATGTTCCTGTCAGCATGCTCTTCTTGGCATCCACAATAGTGTCTGGGTTTGGTGACTGTACATGGAATGGATCCCCACGTGGGGCAGTCTTTGAATGACTTTTCCTTCAGTCTCTGCTCCACACTTTGTTCTGTATTTCCTCCCATAACTATTTTGTTCTGCTTTCTAAGAAGAACCGAAACACCCACATTTTGGTGTTCCTTTGTCTTGAGGTTCATATGGCCTGTGAATTGTATCATGGATATTCTGAGATTTTGGGCTAATATCCACTTATCAGTGAGTGCATACTATGTGTGTTCTTTTGTGACTGGGTTACCTCTCTCAGGATGATATTTTCTAGTTCCATCCATTTGCCTAAGAATTTCATGAATTTATTGTTTTTAATAGCTTAGTAGTACTCCATTATGTAAATATACCTCCTTTTATGTATCCATTCCTCTGTTGGAGGACATCTGGGTTCTTTCCAGCTCCGGGCTATTATACATAAGGCTGCTATGAACATAGTGGAGTATGTGTCCTTGTTATATGTTGGAGAATCGTTTGGGTATATGCCCAGGAGTGGTATAGTTAGATTCTCAGGTAATACTATGTCCAATTTTCTCAGGAACTGCCAGACTGATTTCCAGAGTGGTTGTACCAACTTGCAATCCCACCAACAATGGGGGAGTGTTCATCTTTGTCCACATCCTTGCCAGCATCTGCTGTCACCTGAGATTTTGAACTTAGCCATTCTGACTGATATAAGGTGGAATCTCAGGATTGTTTTGATTTGCATTTCCCTGATGACTAAGGATGTTGAACATTGCTTTAGGTGCTTCTTGGCCATTCAGTATTCCTCAGTTGAGAATTCTTTGCTTAGCTCTGTACCCCATTTTTAATATGGTTATTAGATTGTCTGGAGTCTAATTTCTTGAGTTCTTTGTATATATTTGAGTAGCTCTCTATCAGATGTAGGATTGGTAAAAATCTTTTCCCAATCTGTTGGTTGCTGTTTTGTCCTATCGACAGTGTCCTTTGCCTTACAGAAGCTTTGCCGTTTTTTGAGGTACTATTTATCAATTCTTAGAACATAAGCCATTGGTGTTCTGTTCAGGAACTTTTTCCCTGTGCCCATGTTTTTGAGGCTGTTCCCCACTTTCTCTTCTATCAATTTCAGTATATCTGGTTTTATGTGAACGTCCTTGATCCCCTTGGACTCAGCTTTGTACAAAGAGATAAGACTGGGTCTATTGGGTCTATTTGCATTCTTCTACACGCTGACTGCCAATTGAACCAGCGCCATTTGTTGAAAATGCTGGTTTTTTCCCTACTGGATGGTTTTAGCTTCTTTGTCAAAGATCAAGTGACCATATGTGTGTGGGTTCATTTCTGGATCTTCCATGCGATTTATCTTTCTTTCTGTCTCCATACCAGTACCAGAAAGCACGTGGTTACTCCACAAATTTTGTGCAAGAATTGCACCAGCATATCCTGTAAGCAGCTCATTGTTGTATATTTAAGTGTTTCTAGTTTGATTGGTGTTTATATTTCTCGTATGGTATCTTCTAGTATCATGAACACTAGTCAGTAAAGGTGAAGCTCACTATTGCATGTTCAATGAGTTGTATGAGTGTTATCTTCAGAAGAGAGCCTTGCTATCAGTTATGAAGAGCAACAAAGAGCTTTGGCAATAAACTGGGTTTTTAGTGTTCTCCTGTGGTCCCTTGGTCCAACAATTCAATTAAATGTAACCTATTTCTGGCAGTGGACATTTCATTTGGTAGCAAGAGATGTCTAGTTGGGATTTTGTCTCCCTCTCTATTTAATGAATTTATTTGTATTTCTTTCCAGAAGCTTCTACTGCTGTGGATTTCCGTAGATGCCTTAAAAAGGCTCTTAGGTTTTGCTGATCATCCATTTAATTTTTCCATTCCTTCCCTTCTCACACCTCCTTCTCCTTTTATATTTTGATTGTGGTCACACTTCCTAGTTCATCCATGATAACCTATTCTATTTCTCCTTTCTAGGGAGATTCTTTACTCACTCTTCGTGCCTTCCTTTATATCTAACCTCTAGTTATTTGGAATGAATCCTGCTTAACAGCTAACATCCGCATACTACCAAATACATACCATATTTTTCTTTTATGAATCTGCATAGCCTCATTCAGGGTGAGTTTTTTTCTGGATCCACTTATTTTCTCATTAATTTTATAATTTCATTTTTTCAAGTGAGTAATAGTCCATTGTGTAAATGTGCCACATTTACTTTTTCCATTCATCTATCAATAGACATTGAGGCTGCTTCCAATGTCTAGCTATTATAAAAAGAGCAGCAATTAAAATGGCTGAGCAAATATCTCTGTGGTAGAATATAGAGTCTTTTGGGTATGGCACAAAGAGTGGTATAGCAGAATCTTGAGGTAGATCTATTCTTGGTTTCCTTCAGAACTGTCACTGCATTTTCCACAGTGGCTATATAAGATTAAATTTCTACCAGCAATGGATAAATGTTCCCCTTACCTATATCCTCACCAGCATGAACTGCTATTTGTCTTGTTGATCCTGGACATTCTGACTGGTGTAGGAAAAAAAATCTCAAAGTAGTTTTGATTTGTATTTTCCTCATTACTAAAGCTTTGGAGCATTTCTTCAAGTGTTTTTCAGCTGTTTGTGTTTTGCCTCACTGAGTTTTATAACCGTATACTTTTGTACACTAGACTCTATGCGTTTTAATTCTTCTAATGGACCAGAGATATTGATACCGCTTTATACATTATCAAATTTGAGAATGCTAGAGTGTAATCTGAAGGCGCATGAGTCTATTGCTCTTCATGGGCTCCATCACTTCATCCGGTCCGCCAGACATCCTGCAATATCAGCACATGTTCTTCAGATGTTGGTGTGGCCCAGACCTTGGTATCTATGTTTTCTAATCTCCTTGAGTCTAAAGATACAGTTCTGAGAGAAGTAAGTTTTTTATTGGATATTTTATTTATTTTTATTTCAGATGCCATCCTCTTTCCCCATTTTTCCTTTCTAGAAACCCCCATCTCATCTCCCTTCCTCATTTTTGCTTTTATACCATTTTAATTACATGCAAGTATTAAGGTCAGTTCTAGGTTGAGGAACTAACAATACAATAGATGCAAATAATCAAGAAACAAGCAAGGCAATAAGCAAAATTCTGTGAACACTCCTGTGATCACTGTTTCTAAGGGTATCTCAGGATGACCAAAATATCTAAGCTTACTTTCCTGTCCTAGCCTAAAGTCATTTTCATGTTTGAAACTCACTTCTTTATTCTAGCCTAAGATTTAGATTCCTCCCTGAAATTACTTTTTTTTTGTTCTAGCCCAATGTCATAGTCCTGACAAGCAGCTCATTTTCTTGTCCTTGGTTCACTTCAGATTCTTGTCACGCATCCCCCAAAACTCTCCGCTTCTCTCCCTTTTTTATTACATAAACAAGACTGAGCCTGTCTTAGGTCATTCTGACAAGAATGCCTTCCTTATCCATCGTGGAATATACATTATCAAAAGCAATGCACTTATGTCTTAGGTTGGTAAGGCTCTGCGCAGAATCTTACCTGGCCTTGTCTTGCCAGCCTGCTAATTTAATAATTCTGTCTGAGTGTCCATTTTCAGTTTGAAGTCATGTACTTTGGCTGCCAACATGTTGATCATGTTGATGTCATTAAAGATAAGCTTTAACATGATGGTCAGGAATAAAATTATTCACAGGACAAAAAGGGTGAGCATAATCAAGCTATATACTCCATTCTTTTTTAAAAAAAATTATTTATTTTTTCTCAAATCATGATTCATTCACACAGGGGTTATAATCACAGAAAGGCAGGATGTGGGGAAGGGAATGACACTGGATATTTACTCCATTCTTGAAGCTTGACCAAAATAGAAATACTGACCTCAGGCCATGGATAATTTTATCAGCAGTATCTACTTCATCAATTCTCAACAGAGAAGCATTTGTTTTTTTCTTTTCTTTTTTAAAATTGGATATTTTATTTATTTGCAATACTGATGTCATCTGCTTTCCCCATTTCCCCTCTCCCCCATGGTCCCATTTCCCCCTCCTTTATGCTTTTATACTATTTTAATTACATGCATATATTAAGGTCAGTTCTAGGTTGAGGGTATAGCAATACAATAGATGCAAATAGTCAAGGAATAAGCAATACAGCAAACTCAAATAGTCAAAGAAATAGCAAGGCATTAAACCCAATTATGTGAACACTCCTGTGATCACTGTTTCTAACGGCTTATCAGGATCACCAAACTATCTGAGCCTACTTCCCTGTCCTAGCCCAAGGTCATTTTCATGTCTGAAGCCTACTTCTTTGCCCTAGCCTAAAATTTAGATTCCTGCCTGAAATTACTTCTTTGCTCTAGCCTAATATTTAGGTTCCTGCCATCTTCAGGTTCAAGCCATGTACTTTGGCTGCCAAATACAGACTTATGGAGCCAATCTACTCTGTAATGTATGCAACACACTCTTTATTATCGTTGAAGAGTGGGGACTATTACACTTGTCTGTGTTCTTCTCAAGCTCCTATGGTGTTGATACATTCTCTAAAAGTGTAGGTGAGCCCCTTTAAGTGTATTGAAAGACCACAGTGATCCTTCTGAATGAATTTTATATTTGAAAATGTTGAGACATCTTTTTCTCTTAGCAAAGGTTGTCAAATAGTTACACTGTAATTATTATTATCCTAATTTTTAGTATTGTATTTGGACAGGAAGATTTCATTCCCACCTTCCAAGATGAGGTGACTGACCTCCTTTATGTTGTATATAATAAACACGCTGAGTGTCTGGGCTTCTGGTGTATCTCCATCCAAGTACACACAGCTCGGCCAATCCCTGCTTTATGCTGCCTCTGTCTCTTTCTCAATCTTCATCATAATCAGTTAAATATCAAAGACTCAGCCAAATGGACTACAGCAATGTGAGTAGATCAAAATAAAATTTTTAATTCTTCAAAGTTTTATCTGGAGAGGTTTCACCTCAAACCTGCTGCACTCCAGAATTCCAATTAACAATGATGGTTTTTATATTCTGCAATAAGTAGTGGATATTTATCAATGTGTAATCTATATAATCAAGTTTAAACAATGTACTCTTATGTTGGTGTTTTCCCCTAGAGGGAAAAAAGAAAGATTTTTTTTTCCTTTATCTTATGAGTCCCAGGTCACAATCCCTGACTGAGAAAAATAAAGGCAGGAACTTATGGCAGGAACGTTTATTTAAATTTAAAACAGATGCTCTGGCACTCATGTAACTAAAAGAATATGAACAAATTTTATATATGTATGTTTTCTCAGAACTTGGAATTTTTCCTTATTTTGTACATATGTTGTATATATGCACTTATCTGTCTCTCTCTGTCTCTCCCTGTCTCTGTCTCTCTCTCTTTACATATATGTGTGTGTGTGTGTGTGCGTGTGTGGTGTGTGTGTGTATAAATACTTGTGGTGTGTGTGTGTGTGTGTAGGTCATAGGTTAACAAGTATCTGTTTCAATCACTTCCCACTTTATTTTCCCAATGAGGATTTTTCATTGGGCATTTATCAGTTTGGCTAGAGTGAGTCACTAGCTAATGAGGTCCATGATTCATTAGCCCAGTTCTGAGGTTATGGATATATACTGCTATTCATGACACTGTATGTGGGTTCTGGGGGTGAGAACTTGGGTCCTCATGTTTGTATAGTACTTTAATGAATGTACCATTTCCTTATCCCATCAATATTTTTTAAATAAACATGTTCTACAAATCAAATCTGGGCCCTCTACAAGAACAGCAATGTGATCTTAATCACTGAGTCATCGCTTGAGTCTCCATTCTTTTTAGTTTTATAATACAGTGGCTGGTGACAGACTTATTTGCACTAATTAGTATAACAAAAATGACTGGTTATGCAAATATTTAATACCATTAGCCATATATTGCTTTACAGAATTTATTAGCTATAATAGGCATTTTCAAAGGTAGCTTGCATTAGAAAAAATTTATATCTACTCTAAACATAATTCATTATGTGAATCCAGGCAAAACATATTTGACAGAGAAGGAGAGAATGTTTTAGATTGAAGGATATGAAGGAATATAAGATGGACAAGGAAAAACATTTCAGGTCTTCATAGAGAAATAGAAAATTAGATCAAGGATTAGATTTTCTTCTTCCTAATCTTTGATTTTGAGGCATTTTCCTTTCATGAAGAACAACATGAGTTTCTCACTTCTGTAAATGAGATGCCAGAGCTGTCATGAGAATAAAAATCTTTGTCCTTACATTGTTATTGGTTATGCCAGGCTAAATTTAGCTGTAGTAAAAATCTCCCAAACCTTGGTGTCTTTAAAGATGTATGTTTATTCTCTGACTCACAGAAAATATCCATTCTAGGTTGCTCTTACATTCTTATTTGGGAAATTATGGCCATGAGCTCCTCATTCCCTAGTACTTTGCAGGATTCTGCTGCACAGAAGTGTGACTCAACAGTTAGGTGCAGCAACAATGTTATTGCCTTAAAATTTATGTAAAGTTTTACTCACTCTTAGAAGTCATGGCCAAAATTGGTTATGTAGCCTGCCTGACAATAATGAGTCAAGTAAAGAAATGCTTTCAGCTACCCCAAATTATGTTATGTGAATGTGTGAAGTATGTTTGTGTGTGAGTGAATACATGTAGTGTGTGTGTGTGTGTGTGTGTGTGTCAATGTAGAGTGTAAAGTTAAATATGGAGTATCTTAGTATTACCTTATCCTTTAGGAGTACCTTAGCCTTCGAGACAGAGTTTCTCAGTCAGTCTGTCACACACTGATTCGCTAGACTAGCTGGCCAACATTCTCTGCTGGTATACCTTTCTTTTTTTTTTTTTTTTTAATTTTTTTATTGGATGTTTTATTTACATTTCATATGTTGTCCCCTTACCCCATCCCCCACCCACCCAGGAACCCCCAATCCCCTCACACCTCCTCCTTCTTCTTTGTGGATGTAACCTCTATCTACCCCCCCACTCCCACCTCCCCACCCTCAAAACTCCCACCCCCTGGGGCATCCAGCCTTCATGAGGTCAAGGATCTCATCTTCCACCTGTGCCCAGCAGGGCCCTCCACTCTTATATATTCAGCTAAGGCCCTGGATCCCTCCATAAGTGCTCCCAGGCTGGTCGTTTAGACCCTGGGAGCTGTGGTTGGTTGGTATTGTTGCTCTCCTCATGGGGCCACAAATCCTTTCAGCTCCTTCAGTCTTCACTCTAACTCCTCCATTGAGAACCCCATGATCACTTCAATGGCTAGTTGTGAGCATCTGCCTCTGAATATGTCAGACTCTTGAAGACCTCTGAGGAGACATCCATATCAGGCTCTTATCAGCATGCACTTCCTGACTTCCACATCAGCATCTACCTTTGGTGACTGCACATGGGATGGATACTCAGGTGGAAAGGTCTTCAGACGGCCCCTTTCTTGAGAGGAACACTTCCCAAGATTAAAGATGTAAAGAACTCTGTTTGCCTTTCAATAGATCCTGGAGAGTCAAACTTAGCAATCATCGTGTGTGTTCAACTTTACCCACTGAGGCATTTTTCATAAAAACCCCAATGTTTTAGTAAAGGGTGAGATGGTCTTTTTCCACACTAATGAATATCTGAATACTTGACTCATGGTTCTTACTTTCTAAGAATTCTAATTTCTAAATCTTGAATTTTGATTATACCATTTGATTAGGCTGATAGTTTGATTAATGAATTTAATTTGTATAAAAGAGAGTTTCTCAGTATCATTGTAAAATGCACGTTCTAGCACAGAAAACATGTACAAAGAAAGAAAGTCATTTTCATCAAGCTGGAATGGAGGACCACAAGTTTCTAAAAGTAAATGAATGATGTTCAGAAAATGTTAAAGAAAGTTCTATCACTGAGAACACTGGAGAGGATAAGTATGCACAGATGGTAGTATCCCTGCTGGAGTTACAGGTTAGTTTTTCACAAGAGTGGTAGTCTACATGATCTGTCGCTTACTGCTAAAAAGCTATTTCAAAAGAATTTAAAGTAATAAATGGCCATTGTTTTTAGGAGGTCAATTCATTCTCTACAAACCATTATTATTTATTTTATGTAAGGAATACTATTGTAATTTGTCCAAATTCAGACACTGAGTACAATAGTGAAGCATTTAATACAACAACATTGGAAAAATAGCTTTCATGCTATCTACTTTTTATGTTTTGTTTTTGTTTTTTTGTTTTTTCGAGACAGGGTTTCTCTGTGTAGCTAGCCCTGGCTGTCCTGGAACTCACTCTGTAGACCAGGCTAGCCTCAAACTCTCGAACTCAGAAATCCACCTGCCTCTGCCTCTCAAGTGCTGGGATTAAAGGCATGCGCCACCACTGCCCGGCTGCTATTTACTTTTTAATACCAATGTTTTTTTCATATTCTTTGTCTTTAACAATTTTGCTTATTTTAGTGAAAGACCAAACTCACAGAAAATGGGTATATTTACCTGAATAGAGAGTGACAGAGCATGAGGGAGAAAAATAGAAGAGAAAATAAGAAGATCAAATAATAGATTGAAATACTAATGCAGAAGATACTATAATTTATAATCACTCACCACTAAGCATCTAGCTTTACATAATTATTCATTGAACTACCATTTTCTATATGAAATACATAATTATAATACTCAAGAAGGATATGCTATGGAAGTATGGCTAATCTCAGAATACCATGCCAAAGTAAGCTTGCAGCAAGTATATAATGGACTATGAATTAACGCAAAAGCTCAAATTAGATGATTGGACCAGGATCAATTAGCTGTATTTGCCTTGGCCTTATAACAAAATGTCATATAGAAGTGTAAGATGACAGAAATTATACCAAATCAGCAAAATGACTTGTTTGCTGACTCTACAGGGAGCCAGGGCACCTTGGCATTCCTCCCAGATTTGCCAGCCTGTATGGATTTAATTTCTGGATGATGGGAAAAGACTGATAGAGAAGTAGGTCTCTTAACTGTGAATTTTCATTTTTATCTACTTTATATAAGACAATTTGGTATATTGATCTTTTAAAAATCATAACTATATATTTTAACATGTATAATTTTAAAGTTGTATATTCTGCAAGGTGATGGGACAGAAAGATCATCAGTGCTCCTACTGAGCTTTGGACCCAACAAGCTCCAATAATCACCTCCATAGCAAGATACAGCCACTGGAGCAATAACACCATGACTATTATGGGGTAAACAATCACTTATTTTGAGGCATGCCTCATTAGGAAAACTTAATATCTAATACTGTAAACCTGGTCAAGAGCAGATAGCTAGAGAAACCTTATGTCCTAGGAAAAAGAACCCACTACTGTTTTTGGTTGATGGGACACAGCATCAAGGTACTTGCTAAATACTATGTTTACATCTGTAGATTAGTACTGATCTGAGCTTTTCTCAGAGAAGCTGTGTTTGTATTGGGCAGTGACGAATACGAAGACTCATACTAGATGAACCCATGGAGAAGAAGTAGCTATGGAGTGCTTGTTCCTAAGTGAAACATCTCTATCACCCTCTCTAAGATTGAGGGGGCATTGTTGAAGTGATAGGGGCAATGTAGTAGGTAGAGGCTGGGAAACAGTGTCATCAAACACTGTCTTCTGGAAGGGAATGAAGCCTTGCACTTATCCTGTGGTTACTTTCAGATGATGTGACCATCAACACTTCATCAAGAGCTAGGAAAGCTTCATCATTCCCTATCCCTCACAACAGCAATATGGACAGCAAATCAATGGGGTGGGTTGGGGACATACTTTTCTTCAGTGGTGTAGCCACTGGTAAACTGCCCATTCTCCAGTAAATGGTCTTTCTATTTATGCTTATGTAAGCAGCCATAATTAGACTTTATGGGGGCCAAAAGGCGACATCAAAGTAGTATGGGTTTTTCTAGGAAGAAGAATGGTTTAAAAGGAGAAAAAGGATTATGGGGTGAAAATAAGCAAAATTCAGTTTATATTATATAAGCTGAGATTGTTAAAGAATAAAAATAAGTTTAAAAAGACCTTTAAAATATACTCTTAAAATTACATTCTCAGTTGTCTAAATGAATTTTAAGTTAGTAATTGTTACTGAAAAGCATAATGCTTCGTATAGGAGATGAAGACCTATGATTATAAGATATTCAAACTATGCAAAGTTAAATTCCAAATTAACAGCAAATAAATGAGTTATTCTTATCTAGAAAAAGTGACACAAACAGGAACCCTCAAAGATGGAATGTGGAGAAATTTTCTGAATAGAATATTTCTGAATGTCTATGGAGTTAGTGAAAATCTGGAAATATTTATGATCTAATCTTGCTAGCAATTTGAGGTAAAAAAAAAATAGGAAAGAACTATATTTAGGAGGCTGTTGAGCTGTGTGCTCAGCTCAGTGTTTTGGCTTATGTAGGAATGGAGACAGGAAGCTGTAATAAATTTAGACAGAGAAAGTTTGGTTAAAACTGTTCATAGTGATTTCCGTATTCCTAAACTAGTAGATTTTTTTTAAATGAGTGAGAATGGGAACCACCTACTTTTCTTCATAGGCCAATGACCATCATATTTCAGGAAGCTGTTACGCACTGGGCTCTCAAAACCTCCATGGCTTAACTGTATTGTCTAACTTGAAACTTCCTTCACAATTTTTTGAAGCCCTAATAAATGAAGAATACCTGTAGTGATTATATAGGAGATAGATTGATTCTGAGGAACAAGCAATTAATAATAACTTTTATAATACTCGAGACATGCCTTGAATGGGAATGACATAATGAAATAGATAATATTCTTTGTCTAAGATGGTTAAGTGTAAGGGATTCTAGTCAAAGGGGCTACTTAAAAACTGAATTAAATTAAACAACATTGGATATTCTGCTTCTTTGCCACACAGAACAATTTTATGGGCTCAACAGCCTTACATGGTAAATGGCTGCTGTGCTATGTAACATGTGCATAAGATATATTCATCATACAAATAAATTTTGTTGGGCAATGCTACTCTAGGAAACACAGTGGTGAAACACCTGTATTCTAAGACAGCTATTATTTATGGCAACTTTATGCTTTTGCTAAAAAATTTTTTTTAATTTATGGAAATAAAAGCTACAATAAACACATGAAAACTTCAATAAAGTAACCATAGGAAACAGAAAACTGTGAGAACGTTCCTTTTAAAATTATTTTTGAAAGATACCAACTTAGTAATGGTTCAACCGTGGTGAAGAATGAACACTTAGCATGAACATATTGGACATGGATGCCTCGCTTTACTTTCATCTTGTGGTATGTGAAATTGCACATATTTTTAGATTGAAGGTTGGTAGTAATCATCAATAAGATGATGGAATCAAGCATTGAGAAAAGAAGGATGTCCGTTGTAATGATGTGTATTGAATCAAACAAAATAAGGAGTTGAAACTAATGGTAACTTTCAAGAGTTTGGGCATTTAAACAAATGAATAAACAAACAAACAAAAACAATATCCTTTTTCTGTAAAAATTGCACTTCCATAGAGAACAATAGAGATGCATTTGTAAGTGTAATAATTTTTATTTGTTTCATTTCAGCCTGAGGTAGATTCAGAAGACAAGTAATATTTTTTAGTAACTTTGATACTGATGTAAAGTCACTTAACACTCTCCCTATTTCTCCAGACTAAATTTTGTCAGAAAATAAGGTAGAAGGCCACAGTTCATTTGTGGATATGTGAAATCTGGGTAGGAAACAGAGACATCAGGCAAGTGAAGTGCATTTCTAAATGAAATCCTCTTATTTTATGGCTCTCTTTAATAAGTGTAAACAGATTTTTTTTAAAAAGAGAGCTAGTTTTAAATTATTTTTCTCTGATGGTCTACTCCTAGAATACATCTTTTCCATGCCAGAATCACCAGCCAGCTAATCTGCAAGCTACTGCATTCATTCTTCTCTGTTTATTGAGAATAAAGGAAGTTCACATTAGTATATGATTAGAGAGCTGATTTTGAACTGAAAAATATGAACACTATAAAATCTTCAGCTGGATTGAATAACCAGAGAAATTTTCAAGCTTTCCCGAGTGTGAGAGCTGCTTTTCTCTTATCTATTTAGAGATGCATATGAAAATCCTTTATGAGCATCACTATTTACCAATTTATAAGCACCATAAATCAAAACACACTGCGTAAATCCATTTCCTTATTGAAAGAACACTTCTGTGACTCCTGTATGTGCTGTAGGAAGATAACTCAAAATTCACACCTCTAATAATTGACAGAACAGAGACATAGATTCTCATGGTGAGCTCCAGTCTGCAGTCTGTGCTGCTGGTTTGTTTTATCATGATGCTGAAGTATCAGAGAAATCGGGCCAGCCCATAGGTCTTCTCTTTCCCAGTCTTTGTTGACTCCTGTAATTTACTTGCCAAGAAAACCCAGATTCCTCATCTGCAGCATGGTGACAAGTTTAGCTCCCACCTCACAATGATTTTTTCCTTGAATTAATGAGACTAAAATACTACTACCACTGTGACTGCACACTGAAAAGATATTATAAATACCATCTGTTACTGTTCATGTACATCTGGGAAAATCCAAATGGGAAGTAACACAGACGTTACTCAATATTTTTTCTTTGAAAGTTATTGCTTTTCTTACTTACTTTACATAGTTTTAATATGGTGTAGCATCACAGCTGGACACCTTGCTTCCCTTTACACAGAAGAAAATATGGCCATGTAGTACTCACGCTCCAGCTTTGTGATAAAATACCTAAGAAAAATAATTGTGGACCTTACCTTTTTAGATTCAGTCCTTGTTTTTCTCCATTGTTTTGAGCATATTCTCAGGGCAGAAGCGCCATGGTAGATGTGCCTCAAAGAAGAAAGGGGTCACTACTAGTCATAGGGCAGACATCGAGCAAGTGTGCTCTTCTCAGCACTAAATTTGACATACATATCACATCACATGCCCAAAAGACCATGGTGTATTGCAGAAGAGGAAGTAGGAAGATTGTAAGAGATAGGTCATGGAAGAAGACTGCTATAAAACAGTGGCTACAGGTTTTGTGAGCTTACAGCAGTCAGCTGTGGCTGCCTGCAAAAGAACATCGCAAGAACAAATGAGTCAAGAGTTCAAATTTTTATTTTTAACATTTCTGTTTATATAACTTCACAATCAGAATTGGTGTCCTTGAGTTTTTGTTATTAACTGTATACACCTTAGTATTCATAAACAATCTCTACCTATAAGGCTCTTAATGAGTTCATAGGTCTACGTATAAAGTTTGGAGAGCAGAGGTAAAGGAAAAAGAAATAATGATCTCCTTCAAGGATAGTCCCTTGTGAATGGCTACTGTAGATTAGGTGTCTGATTTTACAACCGAGTTCCTAAGAAATCAGTGTGAAAAAGTTTCCAGAAGAAAACAACAGAATATGAGACAACAGAGATGAGAGACAGGGGTATCTGTCTCTTGCATGTGCAGTTTGGCAACAGATAAGTTCTGAATGTGTACTTCTGACTCATTTGCTGCTGCCCATAATTTACAGTCAGTTGCTACTTTGTCTCGGTTAAAATGAGGCATGCATCAACATCAGAGATACAGTGGTAAGAGAGAGAGAGCAGAAGCACCATATAAACCCACTTTATACTCAGTCATTTCAGGTTTGAGTGTTTCTAACTGCTGACCAAGGTTTCCTGTGGGAAACACAAGGGAAAAGAAGATGAAGTGGTTGACCTGTCAAAGAACCTGATATTATTTCTCTCCTAGGAGAAATTCTTAAATCGTGTGTACATATCATTACGTTTGCCAGCTATTAATGGCCACTACACACCAGCACTGTGCGCGCCGTAAAAACTCTGTGATCTAGATAATTGATGTCTGTTTTATATGAAAAGAAAATAGTGGTTGACACAATTATGCAAATCCATAGGATTCAAATCTCCAGAACCAGAATGGATTGTTTCCGTTATTATCACAATGCACCCGAGATAATTACCCAAAAGAGAAGCAACTTGTACTTGGACACATTGCAGCAGACATTCCTGTGCACCATTATTTGCCCTGGTTTCCACCCAAGACCAGGACTCTGGTGTCCTTTTCAAGGACATGCCTCTAATGCTAATTTTCTTACAACACACCTCACCTCAAAAGGATTTCCCCAGATATCAGTACAAGCTTGAAACCATTTCTTTAATGTATGGGACTTATGGGATTTTTCAGTTTCAAAATACATCATAAAACCTCTTTCCCTCTGGCCTCAGGTAAGATTTAAGAAATAGTGATGAAAGTCTAACTGAGAAGATTTGCTGTTAATATGGATTAGGGATATGAAGAAACAAGGAACATGAAAATGAAAAGAAGATACTTAGGTAAATGGTCAAGGACCATGAGTTCCACTCCTTGAGATGGAGAAAATTTAGTGGCACGCTTTAAAGGAAATGGATAGTTTCTAAAATATATTATATTTCAGATTTCCGCTTAATGCTGAATTAAGATGATAGATATGAATATGGCTTTAGGATTTGTGTATCTCAGCAAGAGTTTAATGCTGAGGCCTTAATTTTTACTGCCAGCAATTAAATAATATTATTTACAAACGAAAAATTTGTTCAGTGACCAAGGGAGTGCAAGATAATAGAAACAGGTCTGAGGTCTGAGTTTGTCACACTGCATTTGTATGTTTGTATGTGTTCTATGTGCAGTGTTTGTAAAGTGTGTGTGTGTGTGTGTGTGTGTGTGTGTGTGTGGTGTTTCTGGTCTTGAGCAATCATGTAAGTATCCAAATGCTTGGGCCAGTGTGTAGAGTATATGCATATTGAAACCAGAGTAGAACATTAGGTATTTTCCTCTATTGCTTTCTGTCTTTATTGCCTTGAGACAGGGTTTCTCAGTGAACTTGAAGCTGACATGATTTGACCAGGCTGGCCGGCCATAAAGGTTATAGCAGTTGTCTCTCTCTGCGTCTCCCAACCATGACCTCAATGCTGGGATTACAGGCATGTACAGCATTCCTGGCTTCTTACATGTTTCCTGAGAATTTAAACTAAGGTCCTCATGGTTACAGAACAAATGATTCACACACTGAGATATCCTGTCTAGCCCCTGCAGTGACTTTATGATATCATAGTTTTAGCACCTAAGTTACATCACCCTTTCTAAACTCATTAATTTGGAAGTCTTATTTCTGTATCTGATTGCATTCAGAGACAAAGCTTCTAAAGCATACGAAGTTTAAATGAAGTCATAAGCACTGGGTCCCAATCCAGTGAAATCTATGTTTTCGTGAGAAAAGTACCAGAGATTCACTTCACAGAAGAAGAGTCAAGTGTGAATATGACATTATGATATCAAATCCAGAAAAGAGGCCTCATGGGAAACCAACCTGCAAAGACCCGAATCTTATAGGTCCCACTTCCAGAGCTATGAGTCAAATAAGCTTTGACAGTTGATGCTTCAGTTTGTGAGATTTTGCCATGGAAGCTGGAGAGGACTGATCTACAGAGAGAGCAGTCAATCTAGCAGGGCTTAGTTTCACTCCAGCTTTCATTGATGGGGAGCACAAGTCATATAAAGTAGTTCTTATAGACCAGTGTGAACAGCTATGACCAATGCTGCTGAGGAATGGACCACAGGGCTTCAATTCACGTCTCTTACAAACTGATGCTTACACAGCTTATTATTAATCAAGGTCTCGAACATCCATGCACAAATGTGGAAAATCTAAGCACATATTTTTTTAATGCAGTCACAAACTCAGTAATCACTCAGTTTGCTGAACTCTTCCTATTGATTAAGTTACCCTCATCAGCTGCCACTATTTTTCATAAGCTCAATTCAGTGTCCTAAGTTTCTCCTACAGTTTGGTTTTACAGGATACTATTCATACTTTCATTTTGCTCTTTAATGTACTGAAATATTTCTAGAGACGTTCTGATCTATTTAAGTTCTCCTAGTGTGATTTATGTATTTATAGGGCCAAAACACAAGAGCATAAGAGCAAACAGTGGGATTAGATACTTAGGGCATGGGTGGCCAATGGCTAGAAGGTTCCAAGCTCATGCATAAAATTTTCTTAGAGTTCCAGTAAGTTGGTTGATCTGAAAAGGGTAATTCACTAATTTCCATTCCAATATCTAGTCTAGTTTGAAATTAATGACTCATTCAACAGACAATAACTTGCTCTTAGTCCACTTATAGATTCTAGGTATTTGAAAATTGTAAGAATAATACTATTAGCTATTCAAATATGTTATTTCAATGCACTGCATATTTTATCTACCCTTTCTCCATTCATGTTGAATTTTATTTCTCAATGCAAAGTTGAAAAGCCTTACACATAGGAAGTGACTGAATCCTGAGATCATGTACCTTATTAACAAGCTTAACAGAAGAAACATAATCTCCTCCTTCTTTCAGGTGAGAACACACTTTCCTCTTCAAGGACTCCTTGAGAAAGAGATCTAAAGTGCGACACTCACCATACACTGAGTCCATCCATACATTGCTGATGGATTTCTCAGCCTACAGAAGTGTGAGCAATCAGTCTATGATATCCTACTAAAGTAGTACAAAATGAAAAATACATCTCTTAGAATTTAAACCTGAATAACTGAAGAAAAGCATCTAGTCTATGTTACCTGATAAATAGCACACAAAATATAATTACATATATTATAACTGGGAATATTGTCTAAATCATCACTTTCTAAGTTTATAGGGAGAGGCTAGAGAGAGAAATAAGTAGGTATGGGCATTAGCCATCAAAGCTAAGAACCTGAGTTTTATACCTAAAGCCCATATGAGAAAGGAGATGAAATGAGCTGCTTGGCAGGAATCTGACATTGGCCAAGGACAAGGAAGTGGGCTTCAGGCAGGTGTCTGACATTAGGCTAGAATGAAGAAGTAGTTTCAGACAGGAATCTAAATCTTAGGCTAGAACAAGGAAATAGGCTTCAGACATGAAAATGACTTTGGGCTAGGACAGGGAAGTAGGCTGATATTTTGATCATCCTGATAAATCCACAGAAACATTGATCACAGGAGTGTTCATGAAATTTTGCTTATTGCCTTGCTTGTCCTTTGAATATTTGTGTTTATTGTCTTGCTTGTTCCTTGACTATTGGCATCTATTGTATTGCTAGTTCCTTAACCTAGGACTGACCTTAATACTTGCATGTAATTAAAATGGTATAAAAGCAAAAAGCAGGAGGGGGAATTGGATAGGGGTTCCTAGACAAAGGAAATGGGGAAAGGGGATGACATCTGAAATGTAAATAAACAAAATATCAAAAAAAAAAGAAAGAACTTCCAAGAGCTGTCTTCTGACTGTTACATATGTAAAGTGGGTCCTGGACAGTCATATACACACATACATTCATAGACACAGTATACATACACACACACATACACACACACACAGACACAATTATACTGTAAAAATAAATGATAAAATTGAAGAACATCAGTTTTCCTTTTTCTGTTCTTGTCAGTTCTTATTTTCTCATATAGCTATTTTATGCAAATTTTCCTAGCTGACTGAAAACTAAGGCAAAATCTACACATTGATGTCAAAGAAAGCATTTTTAAACATAATGTTCAGCTCATGGATTTACAAACAAAGCATCAAGCAGTACCTAAAATTGCATCTGTATTCTGGAAAATGACTGTTAATTTATATTACATACAGAAGTGACAATTACTAATAATATGGAACTATTCCACCTTAATGAAGGAAGAACAAGCTGGATTTCATATCTTAATATTTCACCTCCACTGGCTTGATGTTTTTATCTGCTGAGAATGTTCACACTTCTTTCTAGACAGAAATAACCCAATGAATATGTATTAGAACTCTCTTCAGGATGTGTACAAATGAAACAACTTATTTTCCTTTGAGATTAAGAATTTTAACTCACTATATTTCCCCTTTTGACAGAAGTCTACAATGAAGAAAAGTCAGAAAACACATAATAATGAGAAAAATCGAATCAACTTTGGTTTCATGTGCTCAATAGTTTATCTCTCCGATCAAATATACAATAATGTTTTAGTTACAGATTTGTTGCTGTGAAGAAACACCATGATGTTACAGGATATTTGATCACATTGTGAACCCTGAGATTGTGTTATTTACTGAAAAAAAAACCTGTTTCTAGTTGTGTGGCTCAGCCCTTACACACTTCTAATGCCTCTGGCCTGACTACAGACATGCCCTTAGTGCAAACCTTTAATTACAAACAGTGAAGGTAAAGTTAGTTTGTAGAAGGAAGCATCCGTATTTAAAAGTGATATCTAATTGAGTGGAAGACAAAGTGATGTATCATAGAAAGATTTGACAGTATAGGATATGCCCATCTTTCAGGAGAAGAGAGAGGAAAGGGAAGCTACTTAATAGACTGAAAGAGGCAGATTTACTGGGACAGTCATACACAAACAGACTGCAGAGAGAGAACAAGCTAGATACAGGTAAAGACAGAATGAGCCAGAGAATGAGAAAGATGCAGAAGATCAGAACATATTTCCAATGTTAGTTTGAGGCCAAGTATAGCAACTCATGAGAAGCTGAGAGTAGCCAGGTTGAATCAGTCGTCATGAAGAGGAGTTTTGAGCTAGATTCGCTGAATTAAACCAGCTAGTCAGAAGTCAGAAAGAACAAGAAAGATTGATCTTATTAAGCAGAAGTCTCAGAGGGTTGGACCATTTCTAGGACTAGATTAGATTGTATGGAGGCCAAATTAGCAGATTGAGGCAGGAAACCTTGGAGACAACAATTGAAACAGGAAAATAAACGTTAATTTTACAACATGACCAAGACAACTCTTTTAAAGGAAAACATTTAACTGGGGCTGGCTTACAGTTTTAGAGGTTTAGTACTTTATTGTGCTGACTGGAAACATGGCAGTATGCAGATAGACATGGTGCTAGAGAGAGCTGAGAGTTCTACACTTTGACCTGCAGGCAACAGGAGACTGTGTCATAGTAGGAATAGCTTGTGCATAGGAGACCTCAAAGCCTGCCCCCACAGTGACACGCTTCCTCCAACAAGGCCACATGTCCTAATAGTGCCACTCTCTACGGGTTAAGCCTTTAAACCCATGAGTTGGTGAGAAGCATTCCTAGTCAAACTACTACAAGCAATGACAGTTGAAGATGAAAAGAGGAAGCTTTAAGGGATACACATCTTGACCTTAATGTTAACGTGAGCATCTCTGTATTCCAGGAGTTATGTAAAGAGGCGGCAAAGATGCTAGGGTCACTAGAAATGTAATAGGCTAGCAGCAGCACCAGTGTCACCTTCTTGACACCTTGAGAGTGAGAGTCTCTTTGGATCAGGAGGTTAGTCTCTTAGGGCCGTGAAACAAAAGCATCCCAAAGCTACAGTGTGTGGAAGAGACTAAATAAGAAAACCACATATTTAATATGAGCTACTCTCTGACTACATGGTGAAACTATGTGCTTGGTTACATCAAATGACAAAACCCTAAGTTATTCTACATAGAGGTTAGTGTAAGGCAGGTAAGTAAACAATACCATAGTTGGAAGATATACTCACTTAACATAAATTTTGCTAAATAGATAGACTCTAAGCTGAGCAAAAATCTATTATGAAAATTAATAAGAGTCTGCTAGGAGAAAAGTGTGTATATATAGACAGTTATGTATATATTTACATTTATGAAAACATACACCATTCACAGATTTTGAAGAGATAATACTATTATACAATGGGAAGAAATAAAAAGTTCTAAAAGTTTTAAAATTCTTTAAATTTTAGCATAAATGACAGAAAAGCATATGTGTGTGTATGTATATATTTAAAATACATATAAATAAATTCAATATATATGTATATATATATAAATATGTAATGTAAGTATAAAATACATTTAAAATAAATAGAATGACAAATTTGGAACGTGGCCATGGGCCATGAATATAGTTCCCTCCTAAACTTTTGCCCCGGCATGAGGTCCTGAGTCATGAATTCAACCTCTGATATTAAAAACACAGGAGAAGTAAAATGAAATTTTAAGAACGCCATTCATAGTATCAAAATAAATATACACAGAAAGACTAAAAGGTTCCTATCATAAGATTGTCAGCAAAATTTTCATTTCCAAAAACATTAGAGGAAATGATCTCAGTGATTCCAAAACTGATATTCAGTGCTGATACAACAGAGATATCAGTCCCTATCCTCAGGACACTGGTTCCAGTACCATTTCCATACTAGATGCCATCATCCACAAATACTCAAGGTACCTTGTTATGTTCGGATACACAGTGCCTCCAAAACAGTTGTGTGTTAGGACTAGTTGAAAGATGCTAGCTTTGGGGGAATGGACTATGCAAGCTGGGTCTTAAGGAATAGATGGATACATCTAGATTCATAATGTGATGACATGATTGAGAAGCATAAGAATCCTTCTGAGTTGGGACCACGCTGAGGGAGTGCACGATTTGGATGTCCTTGAATACTATATCTCCTTGTGTGTCCCCTCTGCTGCCTGGCCGTGGCAAGTGAGCATCCTCAACTACCACTTATCTCCCTGATACTCTACTTTTTCTTTTTTTTATACCCAAAGAAATGAAACCAGCCAACCACTGGCTGGACCATCTGAAAGCATGAAACAAAATGGTTCTTTCCACATTTTACATCGATTTTCTGAGTACTTGTCACAGTGAAAAGTAGCTGACAACCATGCCCTTATGTGATAAAATTGTATAGCGTTTTCGTCTACCCATATACATCCTGAATTACTTTGCCCCATTTCTAAATGACTTAGACTATCTAACGCCATGTAAATGTTATGAAAATGATAGTTACATTATATTACATGCAACATGATGGGATTATTACTAAAAGAGAATCCTAGTCCATACCTCTACCTCAGCAGCATCATACTCCAATACCACAGCACATGCTTATTACACTAGCACCCTGTGTTCCATCTGCATTTTGTTTGGGAGGTATACATCCTTCCAGCTGTAAATTTACTCCTCATCTTTTATGGCTCAATGCCAATAAACATGTTCTGACTTACTAAAAACAATTTCAGTTGACAGATTGATTATGACCTGCTTGAACTATCTAGGTCTGCCCATATGCAGAAAATTTTGTTCCTACTTGTGATGCTTAAAGAAAACGTTCATTTGATTTGTATTGCTCCATATTCTAAATAAAGTTAGAAAGGGAATTATATATATATA
>NW_021604622.1:22148742-22156242 GCF_004785775.1 Grammomys surdaster
TATATGAAAGTATGTATAAAATAATATATCACACCTCATACTACTAAGTATGTAATGTTATAAAATGATCATAAATTCACTTTATAATATAAATATTTAAAATAAAGATTTACCAAAATTTATGGACATAGACATAAATGATACAGTCAGCAAACATAAAGATCTAGCATTAAATTATATCTTCACGGATAAACTACAGTGCACACTATATACAGTACCATCTGTCTTTTGTTGCTGTTGTAGAAAGATCAAGTGTTGTAAGCATCTGATTAGAACATGGGATGAGACCTTCACCTCCATGTGAGTAAATTTAACCAGTAAATTATAAACCTGTTAAAAAGTACCCGGACCTGTTGTTTGGGTGTCTTTTCTATCTCATACTATATATACAACATATGAATATGTATTAATTGATTTATGTCACTGGTAAAGCTTGCATACTCTACAAGTAGTAATTAAAGTTTTAGAGTCTCCAATGCTAATTTGAAGTTTGATGGTTCAATGGAACTGGGGTCCCCAGTCCTGTGTTGTTCAAGTATTAAGTGTAGTGTGTAAATAGCCACATTTGCATTAACTTCATTTTAAAAAGAGACTGAGATACCTAGACTCCAGAAAATTTCTTTGCCTTACAAAAATGTACTAATAAGAAATCATAGAAGAAAACTGAATGAATAATACAAAAACATGGAACCCAACACAGCAAATGTCTATGAGGGCCATACTGCATGACATTCTGAAAAGGGAAAAACTAAGGCAGCAGGTGAATTGTTGGCTATCAAGATTAGTAGGAAATAAGGATAAAAGAAAATCCTATAAATAATAAAATACAAAATCTTATAATTGGGATATATGTCACGATAAATTCCTCTAAAGTCACAGGAAGTCTATCAAATGTGAGCCCTAATGTACACTATAAATGGCATAACAGTTGTCTTAGTACAGGATCATGTATTGTCATAGATGTACCCATTTTCCTTTAGGGGACTACTCATTCATGGAATCATGGGTAAATGAAAATTTTCTATGCCTTCCTCTTAACTTTTTGGGAATCTAGATATTTCCCTTATTATTTAAGACAAACATATGGATGAGCTTTGTGTTTTAATAGTTTTTCCCTTACTATTTGTGTTTTTGGAATTTATCTTCTAATTGCTTAATTAATAAATGTAACTCCAAATTAAATATATCTTGACTTTTGAAAATTAGTTTGACTTTGTAATTTGAATGATTATCTAAACTAAATATTCTATGTAGCTACAAAAGTTCTGCATACGTTAACTATTTTGCTATAATAAGAAAGATCCGATTCTAAGTCTGGAATCCATATCTCAGAAATGAACACTTGAACCTTACAAGTTGAAAAGTCAATATTGTCAAAGAAACTTAGCAATGTGGATTGTCGCTCCTAATTTGAGAGGAGTCCAAGTATGAAGTGCTTGAGGAGAGTAGGAGCATCTCTATCTGTTCTGAGAAGCCAGAAAGAACTCAAAGATCACTATCCAGGCCACCTAGCCTCTAGATTTTGAAAACTAGTGTCATCTAGCCCCATGGGATGCTGGGATGATTCTATTATTAGTGTAGTTTTTCATCGATCTTAAAATAAGCCAGTCATCCCAGGACTTTAGTCTTTAGCAATTTTTTCAAAGACCAGATTTGAATATTAATTTTGTACCTTCTTGCAGAAGAAAAATGTTTTTCCTTTCCTCAAACAAACTTTATTTTAATGGATCATGTGGTGGTGATGTAGTAGTAGAAATAGTTGAAGAGAAGGCCTAAAGCCTTTATCTAACAGTGATTAGTAAAAGAACCAGGCAAGCATACAACGATCCTGACCTTAGTTGATAAGCAAACCCAAGGTCAGATGGGAAATACTATGGTACCAGGTCATGTCAGATAGGATTCACCAGAGAAACTGAACCAATGATGCACATTTCTTTGAGACTATTTGTGTCTATCTTTATCTGTGCCTATATTTACTGGAAGGAGGCTAATATTTTGTCAAGTTGTCATGTGTGATGTGACTGTGGGGAACTAGCAAGTCTAAAGTTCATTGAACAGAAGGCCACCTCCTGAAGCCAGAGAGGAACCCTAGTGAAGCTATAGAGACACCAACACAGCCACAAAACTTTCAGCAGAAGATATTTTTTTTTGACTACAAGTAATGAAGGCACGGGGGAGGGAGAAGACTGAGAGAATGGCCAACCAATAAGCAGCCCAACTTGAGACCCAGCCCAGGGGCAAGCACCAATCCTGAACATTACTAATGATACTCTGTTATGCTTGCAGACAGAAGCATGTTGTCCTCTGAGAGGCTCCACCCAGCAGCTGATTCATACAGATGCAGACAACAGAAAAACAATGGATGAAGCTTGGGGTCTCTTATGGAAGAATAGTGGCCCCCAAAGGGGAAAAGAACTCCACAAGAATACCAACAGAATCAACTAACTTGGATCCTTGAGGCTCTCGGACTCTGAACCACCAACCAAAGATCATACACAAGCTGGACATGGGCTTCCCCCCTCATATGTAGCAGATGTTCATGAGGATACATAATCTGGGTACTAATTACCTGTAGGTACAGAAAAATGTCAGAAACTTCTATGTTAACATATCCCACAGTGGGATGGAAGGTATTGTCTGAAGTTTCCTTCCTCATATTTTAGGGTAGACTTGATAAATTGGTGTTCCACTAACACAGCTATAAATCAGCAAAGAATACTCTGGTGAATAAAGGATTGACACAACCTCTATTTACAGTGTGACAAAAACAACATTCTTCCCTGTCTATCATGCCATGTCCTGACATGACAATTAGATTAAGGAAGATACTAAAGGAGACTCAATGAGCCAGCTCATACTCACCAAGATTCAGGTATCCAAAACTCATTTCTTAGTGAGCAGAATTTCATGCTACTACTGGTGATCTTAGTCCATTTTAGAAATCTGGTGTACTTATGCTCAGAAAATTAAGTCTGACTTCTTAATGATAGAGGGAATTCCAATGGATAAAATGTGTAAGATGTAATGCATGCAATGTTTATACCTCTATTATTCTTTACCACTGGAATAATCCTGATGTGTTCTAAATGATTCTAACGTTGGCTCTCTTCATGGTCATATCAAAAGAGGTGTTTCCATGTACTTGGTGACTGCTGAGCCTAATAAATTCTGACCAACACTGAACAACTTTCCACTCTCAATTAACAATGGATTATCATGTATTTGAAACCAAAAATTTTTTATGATACAGTTGCAAAATATTTGGTAGAACTGTTGCCAGAATAAACATGCAGTTTGCCAGAGAACCAAATGAACATGTGGCTCTGGTGGGAATGTTTGGGGAATAGAATGCTTTTAGTTATATTTTCCACTCCATTTGAGAAGTCACTGAAAGCAAAAGAACAGAATTACCTGTTGTGTGCAATCAGGAATAAAGAAAATAGATACTGTAGTTAATCAGGTAGTGACAGATTTAGAAGAAATAACTCCTTTCTGTCCTTAACAGTAAACGAGTAAGTTACTTTAACAACAAAATCAGATTAAACTTCTGCCTAGAAGCAACAATAACATTAACAGAAAAGCTTTCAAATCCAATGTTCTTTCTTCGAATAGTTTAGTTCAAGCGTTGTTAATCCTTTCAGTTGGACAAGATAACAAAGGAGAGAGTTGAGTGTGATTCTCCAACCGAAATAATACAGGCTACAGTTACTAGCAATTATGTTCAGGGAAGGAGAGTTAAAAGTCTTTTGATTAAAAAAAAATAACCCAAAACCTACATGGGGCTCTCAGGGTAGGCTACCAGATGAATTAATACAGATGAATTAATACATGAAAATTAAGAAAGCAATATTCATAGTAAAAGTAAAACCCTAGTTTAAGTCTGAATGCTTGATACATTAAGAATTTGTTTTATATTTTTATATTTTGTTTTATATTGTAAGGTATAAGGCCATCCCAAAATGACACTTAGTATTGAATATGTGGTATTATGTTGTCAAGCACACAGTGCACAGGATGAGTGCCTCAGCTCAGGTGATGCCTTATGGACTGAGCCCACACTCTCAGATGCATTTTCCTAGGTAATGATTGGACAGTTAGGACTACTAAGGCATACCTCCTGGTGAGCAATCCTCAGCAGTGAATGTAGCTGAAGTATTCACAGACATCCTTTCCAAAATGTCCTTATCATTGCCCTGCCTCTTAGGATGCTTCAATCCTTCTGTTTCTTCTCACCTTCTTTATCTCTCCACTATGGCCCAACCTCCATTGTGTTCTAAAGCCTCTACGGTTCCCTATATAATAACTTTTCTCTTTTCTTCTTAGAGGAACCATTCTTAAGTTATTGATTTAATTTAATAATAGTTTTTAACTTAATTCTCCTTTGTGATCCATTTGTCAGAGTGTCAGACAAACAGAAAAAGAGCATTCTAAATACAATCTTCGAAGATGATCACATGGAGAATGGCAAATTAAGACTACTGGACATCAGAAAGAGCATCAAAGCAAACAATGACCAGAGGATGACTCTAAGGGGCTCCAGGAACTCAGCTACCTAGGTTAGTAAGTTCTTCCTTAACACTGATGGAATGAAATAGACACATTTACTGAAGGTATTCTATTCCTAATTTTTATAGGAGGGGCTGGGATCCACAACTGACTTTCTTCTTTCTTCCTTTTCTACCTCCCTTCCAGCTTCCTTTCCCCCATCCTTACCTCCTGTCTTCCATTTCTTTCTTTCCTTGTTTCTTAATGATTATTGGAATTAAATTCAGGTCCTTGTGTATATGAGGCAAGCCCTTTATCACATCCACTTTCTCATCCACTCTGTGTCTTTGTGTACATAAACCCTTGATTAAGTGATGCTGGTTATAACCAAAAGTACGCTCAAGAAGTAAAGCGCAACCCAACCCACAACGAATTTTTTTTAACAAATAATTTGATGGAAATATGTTTAATGTGGTGTTATGGAACTAAGAAGGCAAAAATAGAAGATTAAATTATACAGAGTATCTAAAAAAAAAAGAAATCTTATTCTTTGGAAACTGGAGGAAATGTTAGAGTTTCTGCCCTGCTTGAGATGCATGCCCTGTGACCAGTGAATTTGGGATTCTCTGGACACTTCATCAAACTTGGAGCTGATTGCAGGAGGCTGGAGTTGTGGCTCTGAAAGAATGGAATAAAGCTCTTCGGAATACATAAAAAATATAAACTGAAAGCAGCTGCTCTTTCTAGAATAAGTGAAGCTGATGTATTAAAGAAGAATTAAGGAACTGATTTTCATTGAATCAAAAACAAGTTGCAGGTATCTTTCCCTCTAGTTTTCTATTATTCTTCTGGTAGCCCCCATGAAACCTTGACAGCAAGCCAGCCAGTTGGATGGGAAACATAGATGCTTGGATCTTGATGTCATAATACAGAATGGTGTATTAGTCAGGATACTGAAGATGAACATAAACAATAGAACAAAACCACTAAATTTACTACATGCTTTATGACCTAGGTGATAATAGTCCAACTATTTCTATAGGGAGTCTTGAGTTGTTTCAAGATACCATAAGACCAAGTTCTCAGGACAGAGGAGATTTATTTGATACAGACGGACAAAGAACATGAAATAAAAGACGGGAGATAAAGGACAAGGGAAAAGGAGAAGAGAAACAAATGAGAAGGGGAAGGTGTATTTTCCTGGGGAACAAATCGCCCTTTGCATAGAGAAGAGTCAGACATGGCCTATAGGTAAATGGCAATTTACAAATGTACAAGGGAAACCCCTGTGTCAGGCTGAACTGTTTAATTTTAACTTGGCCTATTAGTTAGGTTAGCCAAAGAGGAATTTTTGATTCCTCTTATTCAATACTTTGATAGCTGAACCTTGGTAGTCATCCTCAGGAGAAAGTGACCAAATAAAGGAAGATAATTTTGGGGCTAGTTTTAGAAATGTAATCTAATAGTTTTTTGCAAGACAGAGGGATGAGAAAGGCAATGCATGCCAAAGCCAAGTTTGCCATGTTTTAGCTGGTTAGTGTCCCTTCAATTTCCATCTGTACAATGGAGCAGGTGTAAACCTGGTAGACCACGAAACACTGCCTCTGCTGCCCCAATCTGGTGACCTGTGATCAGACATTAGTGAAGAAAGGAGTGGATTCAGCAGTGCCAGTAGTAACAGGATAGACACATTCACCAACAAGAAGCAACCTCTTTGTATCTGGGAAATTGCTACACACTCTAGGAGCAGAGTTTTCCTTCAGTTAAGCATTGTTGGAGTTGTCCTAATGACATGCCCAGAGATTCATCTTTTTGTTGATGATAGATAGAATCAAGGTGAAAAAATCCACTATCTCAAGAGGCAAGATCCAAACTATGGCCTGATAATTTAACACAAGGATATGCTTGATGTATAGCCTACAGTGGCTCCCTTCACTGGTACAAGCCTTAGGCATTCCTGTCATGATTAGTTGGAGAATGGTTCCATTGTGTCCCTCAGGGAGGCTAAGTGTATTGTGTTAATGAAGAGTGTAAAGAGAGTACTGGTTAGAAGGGAGGACATTGCAACTTTTCACAGCTATTTATGCCTAGTATTTTTTACATTGATTTTTGAGTACACAATTGGGTAATTCTCTTCCTTTGTTGCTGACAGAGCCACAAATTCATTTTTGATCAGTGAATTGAGACTAGAAATATGGTGTTACATTTCTAGGCTGAGAATTTCTTTCTTGATTGAAAGGTCAAAGAACATCTTTGTTTCCTTCTGCATTGTAGCGACTCTGAGAATTGAGATTGTGCCAACTTCATTAGCTTGGATTCTGGGGCATCATGATGAAGCGCTCTTCTTCATGAGTTATAGGATCAAAGGGAAGAAAAGAACCTTTATTCATTGTACTGTATCACTGACATTTTCAGTATGTTTCTCACTTCAACACAATGCCCTTCTGAGTGACAATGTCTCTTGTTTGCTTCACCACTATATTGTACTGACAAAAATATTCTGCTAGTAATATAAGGATTGTTATATTTCATGTTTCTTTTGAGAAACAATAGTTTCTATTTGCTCTATTCCAAAATTTTGAAATCTCACAATGAGAATTCAATGAAAAGTAGAGGAAGAAAACAGAATAAAGGAGAGGGGGAAGAGAACAAAGATGTGGAAGAGAGGATGAGGAAAAAGACTAGCAGCAGCAGCTAAATGAAACTTTAACATGGAAAACAATTTAATTTAAATTGCAGAACTGTGTGAATAACTGGGAAAAATAAGAATACTGTTATTATTATTATTTTTAGCCAGAAAACAATCTTAAAATACTTAAAGAAATACAAGTGCATTTGATTCTCATATTAAGGGTAATATGCAATGTGAGATCTTAAAATCTTGTCATACTCCAAAAGATTTAACAGAGCTAAGCATAAACATCTGAATAATTCATTACCAGAAACCAACTAATCTCCTTTGAAATGTAAAATATCCACTTTCAAAGGGGCAACTATAGCTATGGTTTCAAATCT
>NW_021604622.1:22157572-22180759 GCF_004785775.1 Grammomys surdaster
AGAGGAGAGAGGAGAGAGGAGAGAGGAGAGAGGAGAGAGGAGAGAGGGAAAGAGAGGAAAGGAGTAGAGGCCAGCCATGTGCACCTGGAGAGAGTGGGGGGAGGAGACAGGGAGAAGCAAGAGGCAAGAGAGAACAAGAGATCAAGAGAGAGAAGGGGAGGCCTACCTGGCTGCCAAGTAACTGTGGAGAGTAGCATGCTTGGCTGTTGCCAGGTAACTGTGGAGGTGGAGTTTAGACAGAATACTAACATAGTGACCTGAATAGAAAGGTACTCCACACTTAGGTCCTGACATTGTTGAAGAACTTCGTCATTGAAAGCCTTCACAAAATGTGACAAAGATAAAACTTTCCATCTCCTGGACCCCCACCACCATCACTACCTTTACTCCCAACAACTGTAAGAGGTGTCTCTCTCTGCTATTTTCAGTCTCCAGTTCAAAAAAATAGTGAAGCACAACTAATGCATGAGAGGTTACTGATAGAGAAGGAAAGGAGAAAATTTTCTATCGGTCATTCTTTTGTGGTAGGTGAGTGCTAATCTTCTTATGATGTCATATTTGTAGAAGTCTATGAGACTTGTAAACACATTTTGAATATTTATTTTCTTTCTTAGGACACAAGAAAGGAAACATTAGTACTTTATATTATTTATTTTTATTATTTAAATTAATAAGACTTGAAAGTTGAAGTTTCCAAAAGAACCGTTCTAATCCAGCAACCAATATTTGCTCTTCAGTTCCATACTACAGAGCTTATGGACAGCACACCTTTATTAGGGCATGCACACTATGGATATGGGGCTAAAATCGATTATGACCCGAGTGGTAGAGCAACGGAGCAGCAGCTGGGTTCTCTGTGGTGTTTTTGTAATGGTGAGCTTCATTTCCTAGAGATCTGAGGCACTCACAGTCTTTCACAGTGGAGCATGATGACAATGGTGTTGAACTCCAGTAGCATAAAGCTGATGGGCTATTTAACTTGTGAAAAGTTCTTTAACAATCAAAGTCTTCAACAGTGCCAGGACTTAAGTGTGGAGTCAGTCACCTCCAACTTCTAGGCTGTGTCCCAACCATCCTTCCTCTACCCACAGTCCTCCCAAACACCCTCCCAAGGAAAGAGTCTGCAAGTGCTAAAATCACACGTAGCACAGAACTAAGGAAATCCGTGTGAGTAGCTGTAGCTTTGTGTCAAAATGTGGACAGAAGGGAAATGAAGTGGGTGAGTTGAAAATCAAGTAAGCCAGGATTAAAGGATAGCAGCCTGATCTCCACAGAGAAAGAATCATAAGATCATACCTAAACTTGATGAAGCCATTCTTAATCAATAGACATTAGGTAATCACTTCCAGATAATAATATATTTATAATCAATCAGCAACCACCCTTTAAGGAAATTGAGTTATCATAAAATTAGAATAAAATCTAGAGCTGTAAGCAATGATCTGAATGTTAGGTCTGTGAACATGGTGAATGGGTGTGTAAGACAAAGGTGATGGAAGAAGCAGCATTCAGTAGCACATGGTATGCAAAGACTCATGGTCTGGAATGCTTTGCCTTAAGGCTTCAGAGAACTCCTACTGTGACCCCATTGACATTATCTTCCTTTCCAAAGCTGCCTCGCCTTTGATTGCCAGTTAGCTTTGACTTTGAGCCATATTAGTCTATAAAAGCATACAGGTTGCCTTCCTGCTGCAGTACTGCATAAAGGAAGTGCAGGGGCAAGGCTGAGATCATAAAGGGAATAGTGCCAATATGTCATGGGATTGCAGAAACATAAAGGTACAAAATTAATCAGAGAGCTCTTTCATCCCATCATCCTAGAAGGCTGAAACAAGAGACACAGGAAGAAACGCCCTTCATTTCCCCTACTGCTTACCCTTTATGAGAGCTTCAGTCAGAGTTCCCCAAATGCCACAGACAGAAGGTGAGGGAAGCCTCTAGTTAAAATGCAAACCAGCTTTTACCCTGAGGCATTCTGTGGTGAAATGATTGAAAGCAAGGCATGAAGAAGTTAATCTTTAAAAAAAAAAAATCTTTTTAGTACAAGGGAAGAAGGAACTCTTGGGTTTTTTTGGTTTTATTTTTTTATTTTTTATTTTTTTGGCTTTCAGTTTTCAATGGAGTAAAATTCAGTTACAGAATTCTGAATTCCACTGTTCACTTGCAGAAATTAAGCCTTGAACTCTGAGGAAACTTCAGTGCAGGGTAGAGACCTGATGATGATCCCACTCCTACTGAAGAAAAGGGTCAGTAGAGCATAGTGATAAGATCGTATGGCCTAGTCCAGCACTCAGGAGGCATAGGCAGGTGGATTTCTGAGTTTGAGGCCAGTCTGGTCTACAGATTGAGTTCCAGGACAGCTAGGGCTATACAGAGAAACCCTGTCTTGAAAAAACAAACAAACAAACAAACAAACAAACAAACAACATATGGCCTAATGTTTAAAACCCTATCTTAATTCATTACATTAACACTGTAGGTTTTGTTAATTTGTTATCCTCTAAAACTAAATCAGATAAACAAGATAGTTATTTTTTAGGGGACATCAACATAGATCTGTAATAATGGGCTTTGTAACTGTATAATAGCAATAAAATCTCCTGTTCATTTCTTTTGCTATGTGTATATGGCTTGCTCTCTGGAAAGCCCTTTATCTACCCTTCAAATTGCTCTTTGAAGTAAGATACATTTTTACCTTTATTTATAGAGAAAAGGTAAAAGAGAAATTAGGTAAATGGCCCATAGTGATACAGGTGGTTGAGGATCAAAATGAGTTCCTGCATGTGATTCTAGAGCTGACCTCCTGACCAGCATCCTTGGCGAGGTTTTATGACTCACATAACATCTGGAAACTGTGAAAGCCTCTGTCATACAGCAGTGGCCCAGAGGACATGCAGCTCACTTCACCTATGAAGAACTCAAAGCCAGCCTTCCGAGTCAATTTGATAGTTTTGGATCCCCACTCCGTGTCTCTGGAGTGGAATCAAGAGCTAAAGAGTTCTATTTTTTTTTTTTTTTTGTAGATAAGTATACATAGAGTCATTTATTTTTGCTGGATTATATTAACCCCTTCACAAACATGAAACAAAATCTTGGTGTTTTAGTAAAGCACTGGGTAACTGTTTTGCATGGATGGTTGGATGTGCTTGCTAAGGCCAGGTGATTGTCACACTGCTAACTGCATAGATATAAGCAGAAATCTTCTTTGGTAGCTACCCAAACATGACTGGTAGGTACTTCTAATGTGATAGGAAATAGTTACCATGTTCACCGGGAGCACATACTTAGTGTCTGATTTCCTGTTATCTGACCTTTGAATCTTGGGTGTCCATGGGCCCCAGTGTTCATTTTTATCAAATTCATTTGTATATCAAAGTGTCTAATCACACCTAACAATTCCAAGCAAAATCTGTGTTGTGAAATATGCACACTGAAGAACAACAGTGCTTGAGAGCAATGATCCTAGGGAAGTCTATAAAACTTTCAATCCCAGACTCATGTTCTCTAAATTCCACTCCAGGACTGTCTCCTTTGAGATACCATCATGGATTGGAGTCTGCTGGAGCCTCTGGCCTAAAGGAGCTCTGACTAGAACTTGTCACTCACAGGGACCCCCACAGTAACATGTTGACCTGGAGAAGCTGCAACCGTGAAGAGTGAACAGACACACACATGTGGAGAAGTGTGAAGAAAACTGTAAATTATGAGAGAATTGTGAATGCCATCATGGAGACTGCATGTGCTATAGTTAATGACAGTAGAGAGGACAGGTCTCCTCAGTAAGCCACATCAGAAATTTACATTTCACCTTGCATGGCTCACTTCATACAGGAATTTTTGAGTCATACAAAGACAGTTTTTATGGTCATAGATAAAACTATGTGGAAATGACCTGTGTTGTGAGCAGAGGCTTCTGACTTCTTGCTGCATCTGACAGCTGTTAAGGTCACATTAGTCAGCCCTCTTCTTAGTTCTCTGCTTTCTAAACTTCTCATCAGTCTATTTTTATCTACTCTGCAGAGCTGAGCCTAGAAGTCCTGGGTTCAGGAAAAGTATTCTACAATATGTCTCGCTAAGCAGAGGTCTGGTTGATCATGAGTCTGTACAAAGTATCAAGATCTAGATGATTAAAAAGGCATTCAGCAGCCTGAACATCAAGAAAAAAAATCCTTCCAGCTGCTCAAGATATTCTTATATGGACTCATCTGTTTTTCCTGAATCCAGATGCTCATTTTTTTTTTAATCACCAAGTCTCTTTTATTCACATTCTTACCTCTTTATGTTGCTTATTTGTTATTTGGTTTCTGTTGTCAATTATAGTATAGTTATACATTTTAAGTGTAAGTTATAATTATAGTTGAAAAAGAAAATATTTATTTTTATAACCTTACCTAATTGAATAGTGGGAGGTGGTACAGAAACAGAGAACTAACCATGAAAAATGTAGTTGAGTACATTGAATGTTTGAAGGGCCTTGGGACATTGTTCAGAGGGTTCAGAAACCCCACCACCTCACACCTGAGGACAGTAGGTGAACCTTTCTCTCTGTGTGATCATTTCCTTTTGTGGTGGAGACTACGTTTCATCTCTTTAATCTCAGATAGCCCTATAAAATGATTTGATGAGAATTGTTTGCTTGAGAGCAGTGTAATTTTATAGGTACTGGCCCATGATAATTGGTTTTACATTCCTATGTCTAAATACTGGATCATCTATTCTAAAGGGAAAAGGCTTATTTTCTTAACTTTTTTGGGAATTCAGAGACCACACTCAGACAGGTCACATTTCTTTTACCCTGGGAAAGTATAGCAGATGGTGGAAATTCACAGTGTATGCATGTGTAGGAAGAAGGACTTATACTTCCAAGATGAGCAGAAAAGGAGGTAGTCAAAGTTAGACTTACTACAAAATAAGTCTCTTGTGTGTAGTTCTGTACTCCATGCACTAATACACCACTCAGGGGTGCAGCTTAAGATGGGGACTGCAGCCTGCAGCCGAAGATAGGGGTTTCCTAACTCCTGGGGGTCTAATCTCTGCTGGAAACTGTGGAGAGTTGTTGGAGTATGGAATAAAGGGGGACCTTGGGCCTGCAAGGAGGCTGGAGCAGGGGATAGAGTGAGGAACTCCAGCTTAGCTTAGGGAGTGAGTGAGTGTCTGGGAGCATAGAGGGAGCCTTCTGTGTGAGACTTAGGCATAGGCTTTGTACAAAGATGGCTTCCTCCCAAGGTGGTTCTTGATGAAAGATAGTCCTTTCTTGTTCATACAGTTTATACACTGTACCTCCTGAAAAATGGGTACATACAACTTCCTCAGGGTGGACCCAAGTTTAAATTCCTTTTGCAGGTTAGAAATGTCTGAGAAAGGAAGCTCAATGGCTAAACCCTCAGGGTCCATGTAGATACCTCATTAGCATGGAGAACTCTGTGTTCTGTGCTACATGATGAGTGGTCACTTTCTTTATGTGAGGATTTATGATCATGTGTTCCAGGCCAGTGTGGAACCATGATAGGATGGCTGGTTTGGGTAGAAGTGGTGGCTGGAAATAGCCCATAGACCCAATAGGTATCCATTGCCTGTGAGGGAGAGGCATCTGTTCTGCTGCGCTCCCAGAATCCAGGCTCCTGACACGTGGCATAGACCTCCATTGACCTGCACCATTCAGTCACTAGGGCAATGTAGCCCCTCCCAAAGAGCACAGGTAGAGAGTTTGACTACAGGCCTCAGGCCTTAGAGAGATTTACATACTAATGAAATAATTGAAGGCCAGAGGGCATAGCCAATTAAGCATTCTTCCCCAGACCCTTCTCCTTTCTCCCTCCCTATTTAGTTCAGGTCTGCCCTGAGATTCACAGGAGTATTGCAAGATCCATCTACATCTGCCATGAAAATAAACCCTTTTGGAACCATGGACTTTCTCTTGTCTTTGGGAGCGGTGGGAAAATGCAGAGAAGGCCTTTAATGAAGAGCTGCTGCAGCTGTGCCTAACTTCCTGCCTGGAGGACCTTTCTGTGTTCCAGCAACAGGGACCCTCAGGCCAGAATTCTGGTCAGGAGTAGGTGAAACACCTACTGTCCTCAGGTATGAGGTGCCTGGGTTTCTGAAACTACTCAACCTTACCAAGTTTCCTGGCATGGCCAGCTGGCCCACATTGGGGGAAGTGAAGCCATTTAGGAGAAAACTCAGAGATTAGACTTTGTATTGTTACACGTCTCTAGTAACTTAAGTTACAGTAAACACTCGAGAGTCTCTTTGCATCTTCACAGTTTCTCCTGAATTGCACCGTACTCCATGAGAACTTGCTGTGTGTAGCTTGCTGGAACATGGAAGAGAATGAAAGAGCAAAACTGAGTCACTAAATATCCTGTTGGCCATCATGGGTACAAACGTGTCACTAGCTGCTCTACTTGGTCTCTTCACAGATTCATAGAAGGTTCTATACACATGAGCTGTAAACTTTTATTATTTAAGCTGGCCATGTTTTACATTGTTATCATTATCTTGGTGATAGGTACGTGACACAGTATGGGATTGGTAGGGATTTTAATGAGGGCACAAGGGAAAATGATTTGCCTGCGTGGAACGAGGTAGAGACATAATTAATTGGATCACTCATTTGGCATGTGTGTACATACTTAGCCAGCTTAATACCATTGCTAAAAGCTGATTACAGCCACATTTGATTTAGTCTTCCTGAAGGTTCCAATCTTAACACCCTTCTTGCAAGAGATTATGTATTATCAGTTAATTATATCTGTTGGGATTTATCCCTTGCCTGTATTCTCCCTTCACTATCAACAAAACATTGTTTTCAAGACATTTTTATCTATTTTATTAATCATTTGGAAAGAACCTCTTGATGTATATTTTTCACTTTCATTAAATTTTACTGCCTCCCTTCTCACACATACTCGCCAGGCTATTTCAGTCAGAGTGCCTAAAGAAAACAGCTTAGATGTCCAAAAATATGATCTTTTAGAGAAGATTTATGTCAACTGTCCACATAGACTCAGGTGAAGTAAACCACACAGGACCCGAGGTAGGAATGGGAGGATAGCTGCTGCCTAAGGCTAGTGATTCCTCCTGCATCCTGAAGCCTTTTAGAGAGCACCTTGAAGTCAGGGAACTCTTAGCATAAAGATTCAAGCTCACTCCTGTCTCCAAACTCCTTTACCAAATCTCCATTAACCAATGCCAACACACGAACAGAAAAGAGCAGTGATGTTGTTGAAACAAAGAATCTTTGGAAAATAAAGTGTATGAGGCAAGGATTTCAGAAGATGCTGAAGGTGATCCCACCCTGGTGTTACTGATAGACTCATGGGGTGTCAGTGCTCTCTGAAGCCCTCTTAGGTGCTGCCCAGTGTTGCCTTAGTGACCCCTGACCAGTGCTGTTGGGATAGCTCTCACAGTAACATTTCTGTAGTCAGTTTGCTGTTCATAACATAATTCTTATGGGTATAACTATAAGACAAGATGAAGGCTGAGATCCAAGAAGGTACTATGGAAATCTAATGAGATTATACTATGAACAGTGAACTTATTTCTCTAACCAGCCACTCAGTTCTTTACAGAAAATCATGACTTAAAGCTACTACTTATTTTTATCATTTTACTAATATCTATTGATTTACAAAATGTCTCATAAAATGTTACTATTCATACATGTGACTAATCATAATCAAATTTTAATTCCTTGATCATCCTGTACTTTCTTCTTTCCAATAGATATCCATATTTGGTCCATTTTTATATTCATCTCTTTTTTTTCTCCTGTTGGTTCTACATGTGTGGGGAAGCTCCTAGTCCTTGCTTTTGTGGGTCAGACCTGTCTCTACTAACACAATGATCCACAATTTCAACCATTCTCTGGCAAATTTAGGGTTTCATTTTAAATAAATGACTGAACATAATTCAGTCACATATCTATTCCACATTTCCTTTATCTAGTCATACTTTGAATTCTTGATATATTGTTTTATAGTTAAGTCATCTTGAAGAATTCATATAGAACTGAAGGCTTCATGGTGGTATTTCTCTTATTTGGTTTTCAAAATAGATAAATTAATGTATTGTTTCTATTGCACATGTTACAGGGGCATGGAATATTCTCTCATTACTGTTCACATTCTACACACCAAAACATTGTTCAAGAATCTTGAAAGAAAATTGAGCAGACTACAGGATGTTGCTTTGATCGCAAATTTAAATTATACTAGGAAAGATACAAATTCTAAAGAGATGACATATTTTTTATATATAAAATAGTGACAAATACTAATGAAAAAAGCAAAGTATGAGTCTGAAGTGTCAAAGGCTAGCTACACACACACACACAAACACACACATACACACACATACACACACAATTTGGTGGATGGACCACTTATCCCAAGCCTATTTGTCTTCTCAGCACTATTTGTGTGCTCTTTTCTTTCCTTTTACTTTTTTCTTTTACTTTTTAAATCTTTCTTTACAGTCCAGACTTTACCCCCCGCCCGGTCCACCTTCTGACTGTTATGTATCCCACACATTCCCCCAACCCTGTCTCCAAAAGGATGTCCCCCACCATCACCCAACCAGACCTCCCCATACCCTGGGGCCCCAAGTCTCTCTAGGGTTAGGTGCATTTCTGAGTCCAGACCAGGCTGTCCTCTGCTGTATATGTGTTGGGGGCCTCATATCAGTTGGTGTATGCTGCCTAGTTGGTGGCCTAGTGTCTGAGAGATCTCAGGGGTTCAGGTTAGTTGAAAATTTCTGGTCTTCCTATGGCGTCGCCCTCCTCCTCAGCTTCTTCAGCTTTTCCATAATTCAACTACAGAGATCAGCAGCTTCTGTCCATCTGCATCTGACTCTTTCAGTTGCTTGTTGGGCCTTTTGGAGGGCAGTCATGATAGGCCTCTGTTGTCACATGAAATCTCATTGAACTCCTTTTTATTCAGGCTTTCTTTGCCTACTATTGTATGAGGAGGGGCCATATCCTATTCTTGATTTTAAATTTATTATAATTTAGCACTTTTCTGTAGGTAGCCATCTTGAAGTAGAGAGACAGTCTGAACTATCCTTTTTGGATATCCTGTTTGTGTACTCAGAGGTATCTTTGTAAGGAGAATCAAAAGGAGAGAAAGAGATGTGACAGTGAAAGAGACTGAAGTGCTCACCTCGAAGATGGGAGGATGAAAGACAAGCTGAGGAATATATCCACCTCATAAAACTAAAAAGGCTAAGAAATAGAGTGTCTAATGAGGTGAGTCCTGTTTCAGGCTTCTCATTTTGAAACCTGTAAGAGAATAGAATGGTTTTGCAGCACATTTGTTCTGATTTATTCCAGTGGTAGAATGAAAATGATTGACAGTGAAGGTCACGTACTTTGTGTGTAACATTACAGATTATAAGGCATTTTATAGAATGCTGCAACATTAAGACATTTTGCTTTTATTCTGAGTAATATTGTAAATTCTTGCACTATTTTGAGTGGGGAACATTTCTGGCTTTAGCTTTCAGTAGCTGTTGTTTTTTTTTTTTTTTTTTTTTTTTGGTTTTTCGAGACAGGGTTTCTCTGTGTAGCCCTGGCTGTCCTGGAACTCACTCTGTAGACCAGGCTGGCCTCGAACTGAGAAATCTGCCTGCCTCTGCCTCCCAAGTGCTGGGATCAAAGGCGTGCGCCACCACCGCCCTCAGTAGCTGTTGTTAATGAATACTTTTTCTGTGATCCAATAGATCGCATATTTTCTGTCATTTATTTATTGACATTCTTGTTTTCCTCTTCAGTTGCATTATACTAGTATACTCATGATGATGAAATAGTCAAACTTGCACTAGATTATAGAACATCTTAGAGACATAATAAGCAACACATTAAATTGGAAACTGAAGAGTTTGGAGAAGGAAGAGAGGAGACCTCTTCACATTTTATTTGGTTAACTTTTATATCTTCTTTGCAACCTATTATAGATTATTTATAATAAAATGCAAGAAAAACATTACGGAATTCTAAAACTGACTTGTAAAATGATCTACACCACTGGGCCATCTCTTAAGCCTCAGAATATTGACTATAAAAGGTTATGGTGGTAAGTGGAAGATTTTTTTTGTATTAGTTATCTTTATTCTCACATCAGAAAGCACCCTAGTGTTTCTCTATTCAGATCCTTTCTGTTTTTGAACACTATATCATAGGGCTTTAGTCTAAGTGGGGCACAGTATGAGCAATAAGAACAGATATCTGATTCTTCATCTTGAAATAACAGTATATGATACCCTATCTAAAGTTTCTCTGATACCGTGTAAGTTAACTGAGAGATTTTGAGATGAGAACTCTAAACCCCAGGAACTGTCTGGCACTCAATTTCATCTCTTTTTTCCCCCCAAAAGTATGATTGGATCTCCAGGTAGTATTTTCACTACATCTCAGAAGTAAATGGACTTAAGAACAGCCTTAAAACTGATAAATTACAAAGAGAAAGTTGATATTATACACTGCTGTGAATAGTGAAGAATAGTAACATATTGTAGACTAAATACTGTGTAAATAAAAGTAAAATTTTCACCATTTTCCTGCCATTGCTCTAAAAAAATATCTAAAAAACCTTGAAGTTCAAGACAATACATATTCTATTCTCTATTTTCGAATTTTGGAGGCCAGAAGTTCAGCTAAACTCCCACGGAGGTGGCATTAAGGTGCTGGTAGGCCTGTAGTCCCTTTGCATGTTGTGGTGAAGAAAGAGACTTTTATCCATGTGCAACTTCTAGGTGCTTTCTATATTTCATGGGTTATGGTGCCTTCATTTGTCTTCAACCCAGCAGCCTGGAGAACAATCATATCTGTATGAACTTCTTCCTTTCCATCATAAAAATATGCATGATTGCATTGGGCTTGCCAGGGAGTCTAGATTAATTCTCTATCTCAGGATGCTTGATTACATTTGTAAGTTCCACTTGTCATAAAGAAAACATACTGTTTCTTTTTTTTAAATGCATATTCATTAAAGGTAGTCACATAGAGAAAATATACAATATATCTTTCACTAGATTATACATTTTTCCTCAATCTGCTTTTATGCCATTTTAATTACATGCAAGTATTAAGGTCAGTTCTAGGTTGAGGAACTAGCAATACAATAGATGCAAATAGTCAAGGAACAAGCAATACAATAAACACAAATAGTCAAAGAACAAAGAAGGCAATAAATAAAGTCCCACAATCACTCCTGTGATCACTGTTTCTAAGCGCTTATCAGGATGACCAAAATATCTAAGTCTACTTTCCTGTTTTAGCCCAAAATCCAGAAATTGGGATGTGGTATGTTTTATTTAGCTTTAGTGTAAAACTCAGCTTATTAAAGAACAGAACCAATTGGCAACAGTAACAATATACTATATTGACTTTTTAAAGTTTCGGGTTAGAATCCTATATTTGCTTTTACTTAAACGATTTTCCGTCTTAATGATGGTGTTTTAGTTTAATTTAATGTACTTTTAGTGAAGGAACATACACATGCCCTATTCTGCATACTGCTGCCACCTCTGACAAATGGTAAATGCTTTCCTTAATTCTTTGACTCCTGAAACGTTCAACTTTCCTGACAAAACCTGGAACCCAGTTGGATACTGAAGTCTGTGTGGTATTTTATACAAAAACATGTCAAACCCAAGACTCATAGACCATCGAAAGCCAGAGACCTCATCCACAAGGCAATACTAAATTTACTTTGTTACTATTGTTTTTTTTTTCTTTTGTTATCATTGAGAATTGAACTTGGGGCCTTCTTATATTTCTATCACTAATATTTCACTAATATCACTACCTATTCCACCATACCAGGTTTTACTTTCTATGTGGAGACAGTCTTACTAAATTATCCAAACTGGCCTTGAACTGATTCCATAGGCAGGGATAGTGCAGGCTCGTGCTTGCTGTTATCCATCTCCTCATATCTCATCATTTATTTAGCAGGATCTGGACCTTGGATATTTGGGAATTATATGTTGAAGAACATAGGATTCTTAATTTCCAGCAAGTGTATCATGTTATTTTATGTTAAAAAGCATGAGTTGATTATTATGTATGCTCTTAGAGAAGATTTATGAGTATAATGAGCTAAATCATAAAATGATGCATGCCTACTGTTCTTTTCTTTGTATTTTGGTTATTTTTTTACATTTCAAATTTTGTCCCCCTTCCTGATTTCCCCTCTACAACCCCCCCATCATAGCCCCTGCCCTTTGCTGCTATGAGGGTGCAAAGCATAGCCATCATTCTTACTAATATTAATATTTATAGTCAATAGATAAAAACTACATATAAACATATATAGGTATCTATCCACTTACAAATGACTTTGGGTGCAGGCCTTTCCATCAAGCACTATAACTACAGAGCTGAGAACATGCTGAATGTGTGGGCAGAGCAAGTTTGCCTCCTTGCCAACTCTTACATGTTGAATTTCTGTTTCTCCAAGGACATTTATAGAAACAATTACTGGGCTCCTGGATCAGAATATCAAGTGCCCATAACCTCTTAGGTATGCAAAAGTATAGAAAAGGCTAAGCCTTGAAAAAAAAAGGTGGGAATATTTATATTATTTCAATGAACCTTGAGCTTTTATTGCTTATAGACACTCAGGCCATAGATCCAAATGACAGTTTATTATCATTTTAGGTCTATTTGTTTGAGTCATTGAAGGGTGAGAGTAAATAGCAAGTGCTTTAGAGATGTGTGAGACTGTCAAAAACAAAAACTAAAAACTAAGAAAATTCAATAAAGCTCAAACCAAAATAAGATGAAACTACCTAGGGTTGTTTCTCTGCCAAGAATCTAAAAGATTTTGGAAAGCAAATTATAAAATGTTTATTCCATTCTGAACACATAAGAGAATGTTATATTTTTACTAACAACAGAAAAAATTTACTAGAGGAATTGAATTCATTACTCTTAATTACTAAATTGATGTCACAATTTACGAAAGTAGAATCGATATTTCTAATTAACATTTCTGTTTCAACTCTCTAGGAAGGCTTATAAGTTAGGAAAATGTGGAGTAAATATTTTTTGATTTCACAAGGTATTTAACAAATTACCATCAACATAAATGTATATCTTTAATGAAATAAATGCTACCTTTACAGTCCATTACTAGTCTCATCTTCCCTACAAGATGTGCCAATGGGAATTCTTTCCAACTGTAGAAAGAGTCTCTTATATGGATCATTGTCAATAAAAAAAGTCGATGGACAATGAGCTGAGGCCGGAAGTAGGGGGTGGGGCACTGGTAGGAAGAGAGATAAACAAGAGATTCAAGAGGATGCAGGAGAGAGAGAAAGAGAGAGACAGACAGAGAGAGAGAGACAGGGATAGACAGAGAGAGAGAGAGAGAGAGACTCAAGAAGACAGATGTAAACAAGCAGGTAGATGAACTCAGGGAGATACTGAGGGAGAAGCTGAAGAGATGTGGAGAAAAAAGCAGAAGAGACTGAATGAGATGTAAATAATCAAATGGTAGCTATAGAACAGTTTAAATGAGTTAAATAGATTACAAGTTAGTCAGAGAATGAGACAAAGCTTATGGCCAAGGCATTTGATAATAAACAATTAGTCTCGTTCTGGGTGCTGGGGCTGGGAGTGGAAAAACAGATGTAGAAATTATATTAACATCCAGTCTTAATGTTTATATCTCTATGTACTTAGATATAAAAAAGCAAACAGAAAGGTCAAGATACACGCAACCTAGAAGATTATACCAATACCCATATGTTTGTGGATATGAGCTAGTCGATACCTTTGCTTTACGATGGGCACCACAGCTCAGGCAGATGGCCTTCAGTGCTCTGGATTTGAAGAGAGTCAGTCCCATGAATGTGTGACAAAGCAATAGATAATGACTGTGCTACCTCTGTATCCCCTTCTTCTTGTGGCATCTTATCTGTCTCCTTTCTCTCACCATTCCTACATTTGGTTTGAAAACTCAGGGGCTACGTAGAGAACTATGATTCCCCAGCAAGTAGGATGCGTGAAGCTTTCCTGTAGAACTTCTGCAATGATACACAGGCACTCTTGTGTAACTGCCCAATTACCCATTCCTTAGACAGGGAGCTGTGGCTCACTGAAATTCCCACACTGAGAAATGACTTTAAATTACACCCATCCATTTTATCTTTCTTCCTCTAATTTTCCTTTACCAAAAGAGATTATTTTTACCCCATCTCCATGCAACTATTACATTCCTAAATCTATACCAGGGTCACTCCTGGCTGATTAAAAACATCTATGATGCCACTCTAAGTCACTTTAAGGAAAGAACCCATGATTTGGGTAGAACTTTATGAACTTGTTCATTTTTTTAATTGAAAATGCATTTTTCATACAGTATATTATGATTCCAGTTTCCCCAGGAAATATGATACAGCTCGTTCATTGAATGTCTCCTCAGTTACAGTGGGCTGTGGCTACAGCATTGTTGATACCCTGATGTGCCCATGTCTGAACTGCTACTCTTATTCTTCTCCTAAACCTGTTCATACTGCTTGTGCCTAGGTAAGGCAGTAAGCAAGCATCGAACAGGCTGCCTCTCCCCTCTAAAAGATTCTGTATATCAGGATCCTTGTATATGATACCATCAAGCATCTTGATGTTTAATTACTTAATGTCATTATCTTATTTACCAGCATTGTGATGTGACAGCAAACTTGGTATCAGAGTCAAAGAGGGTTCTCACTTTCCTATCTTTGTCATTGATGTCAAGGTACTCTAAATTATGTGCAATGGATTGTATGACTTCAAGGAGACGATGAAGCAGAAGGAGAAAAGCAAGCCAGAAATGGGGACACATTTGCAATCCCAGCATTCAGGATGTAGATCAGGAAAGTCTACTTGAAAACAAGTTCAGGGAGCTTCATGAAAGAATCACCCAAAAAGACTGAGGTATCTTCCTGTATTGCTAAATGAGGTCCTTATGAAATCAAGTCAACCAAGGCTGCAGGGACAAGTTTCAGCTAAGCTGTGGATAGTGGTATCTCTTCACAGTGGTGTTGGTAGCAGGTATAGATGCCTGAACAGAAGCGTAAGCTTGGAGGATCTTGCACCATAGATAAAAGGTGGAATCTGCACTGTAGCATGGCGGATCCTGCAGCAATGGGTAATAACTCCTACTTAGCTTTAGAATTTTGCAGCTGCTGCTCAAACTGTCTGCAAAAACTTCTAGCCAAACCTCTTCGTTCACTCATAGACTCCCAATCATTTATTTTCTGCTCTCAGGTTTTCAGGCAACATTTTCAACCCTTAACATGGATGTACCATCACCCTTACACGTGTCATGTACAAAGTCTTCTGTCAAACATAAAAGACTGCAAGTTTGAGACTTCTCTGTTGCTGTGAAAATGAGATTTCTATCCTATTTTATAGAATGCATCCTTCCCGCCATTTTTTTCATCCTGCATGTAGATAAAAGGAAGTATTGATAGTAAAATTGATAAACCAGACAGTAAAGGGGTATATATATTTGGTGTAAGGAATGACCGTGAATCCTTGTAACAAATAAGAGATAGTGACCATCCATGGTAGAACAGGGAAGGAAGAACATTCTTAATTAAAAGTATCAATGGATTATATTGTTCAACTCTGTGTCTGATATATTCCAGGTTATATTGCTGATGCTTTGCCTCTATTCCATGAAAAACTCATTTTATGAATTTTTACAATAGCAGAATAGGCCTTGGGGAAGAAGGTGTCAGTTTCTTTTCAAATTATCTATTCCAGGACTAATTATGAAAAGTAATTGATGTCTGGAAGTGCAGCTGAGCTAATTCACCTGTACTAATATGGCCTTTGACCTCAGATTATGCATAACTATTTGGAATGTGTTGGTTTTTAATTACAAGGAGTAAAAGCAAGTATCAGGTGTCCCTGTGGTTTGCCAGGAACTGTAGTAGAATGCTCTTCCCAGGTGTCAGTGCAGTGCAGCTGGAGATTTTGTACACATTACAACTTAGCAATGTCTATAAATCTATGATTCAGTGTGTGATTTGTTTCCCCTGTTGTAATCTGCATTTAATATTCCCATTGTAGTTGTCAAGTAGTGAGTTCATGACAAGTTTTATTGGTTTGCTTTCTTGTAAAAGAAAATGCAATAGATTTAGATTATTTTTTCCTTTGTAATCTTCTATTTCCCTAAGTTTCACAAGAGTTTTTCATGACTTTCTGTCAAAGAATCTTTACCATACTCTATTTGGATTTTTGTTTGTTTGGTTGGTTTTTTTTTTTTTTGGTATTTTGAAAGAAATTATTGCTATATAGCTAGCTAGCCTGTAATTCCCTATGTAGACAAAGCTGACCTAAAAAACACAGGGATCTATGTACTTCTGTCTCCTAAATGCCATGATTAAAGTTGTCAATTGATATACTAAGTCTTATTTCTGACTTTTTAAGTGGATTTCTACTTTCAGCTTTCAACTTTTCCCTATTTACTAGATTCTCATTTATTGTCTTTTGTGACTAAGGATCGCAAAGGCGTCTTGTATTATGATTCAAAGAAAGAAAACTCTGACCACTATCCTACATTTGCAATGAAAAGAAGTACCCTCTTAATTAAGAGTCTCCCCTTGGCATGTTCCAGATTCCCCTGAGAAATATGTATTAATTTTCTGTATGTCTAATATGATGTATTAAATTGTCACTATTCTATACTTGGTGACAAATTAAGAATGTTCTCAAACTAAACTTCAAAATCTTACGAAAGGGCTGTGGGAAATGGAATGCAGTTAATATATAGTAGGTGATAAATATAGATTTTAAAGATAAAGATAGCAAAGCAGAAAAAGAAAATGTGACTTTGATAGATAGCAATAAAACAGCTACAAAATGGTATTAGTTTCTTAGAATTAAATTTTTCCTCCATACACCAGCCTTCTTTCGCCTAAGTGTGTTTTTCTTCATAATGTATTTGGGTTGATCTAGTCCAGAACTCTCTGTGGGTCAAGTGTTTGAAAAATAAATGTAACAGTGCCACAAATGGATTGTTATGTAGTACTTCCCTCAGGGTGTCTCACTGTGAGTACTACACACTCATGTACTTTCCTGGAGTTTGTTTGCTTTATTTTAATCCTTTAGGACCAGATAACATACAGTAGACAATTTTCAATTACGATTGTAACGATAAACAGTTGTTAACATGACCTGGTAGAAGTTTTTATAAAGTAAAATGAATCACATGAAATGAGATTAGTTTTCATATAAGAATTCTCATATGAAGAATTAAAGTATGGGCCAAACAGGACAACTTCATTTAGTGAAATAAAGGAACAGAGAACATGCATCACTTTCATTAACATTAAGGAAAAATATTCCCTTTGATTCGGTTATTTATATGTTTCAGTAAACAGTATTTACACTGAGAGAATGTTCCACACAGTTTGGGGAAAAAAGTAGCACGTTTAGAATATATTGGTGTAGGATGGGCCTTATCTGATTGTTGAGTGTCTAGAAAGTCATAGTAGTAGTTTTATGACATGAATCAAACATCATTAGTTGCTCATGACTGCGTATGATGGCGGTGTTAAAAGGGGCATTTTGGGTATAATTAAAAAGGAAAGGAGAAAATGAAGAAACAAACTGCCACTCTGAATCTGTTCTTCTCACAGACTCAAAATACTCAGCCTATTCAGAGATCTCAAAGATGAGAAATTAAAGAATAACATTTTGTGTTTGTTGTTGTTTTTCCATTGAGAAACTGAATATCAATATCTCTAATATAACTGGGGAGGGTTAGAAAGATGCCTCAGTGATTGAGACACTGGTTGTCCTTGCAGATGACCTTGAGTCAGTTCCAAGAACGCATATGATAGATCATGATGAGCTCTAACTTCAGTTGCTCGGGAGCAGGCATGTGCATGGTAAAATACTCACACACATAAAGCAAAAAGAGTCCTTAAAATAACCAGAAAAAACTGGACTCAGGAAAGAGTACATTCCATATTATTTCTACTAGAAAGAAAATTTGTTGCAAGCTATGTTTATAACTGAGTAAGCACTTTATAATTATAAGTAAAGTGTCATATTAAATTGTATTTGTTGAGAAGTCATTCAGCAACAGCTGGAAATTTACATCAATTTCAGTTTTAAAATAATTTTATTTTTTAATAAAAATACAATTATATCATTTTCCCACTGCCCTTCACTCTGCAACCCCTGTCATGTACTATCATGTTCTTTTCAAGATTCATAGCTTCTTTCTTTAAATTTTAGTTACACACACACACATACAAATGCATACACATGCACAAATGAGCACACACTCGCACACTCCCTCTCTCACAAACACACATACACACACACAGACACACTACAAACAAACTTCCACACTCATAAAACACTCATATGCACACTCCTTAACACACATATACATCATACACACACATATATGTGTGTGTATACACACATATATGTATGTATATGTGTGTATATATACATATATATACACACACACACACTCAAAAGCACTCATTCACTCTTATAGACAGTGGAAGATAAGAGTGACAGAAACCTATGAACTTTTAACTAGAAAATTCATAATCTGTGAAATCTTGAAGTTCTTTTTTTATTGGATGTTTCATTTATGTACATTTCAGATGCCATCCCCTCTTCCCATTCCAAACTCAAAAACCCCCAATCCCATCCACCCTCATCCTTTTTGCTTTTATACCGTTTTAATTTCATGAAAGTATTAAGGTCAGTTCTAGTTTGAGGAACTAGCAATACAATAGATGTCAAAAGTCAAGGAACAAGCAAGAAAATAAACACAAATTGTCAAAGAACAAGCAAGGCAATAAAATAAGTCCAGTGATCACTCCCATGATCACTGTTTCTAAGGGCTTATCAAGATGACCAAAATATCTGAGCCTACTCCCCTGTCCTAGCCCAAAGTCGTTTTCATGCCTGAAGCCTACGTTTTTGTTCTAGCCTAATTTAGATTCCTGGCTGAAATTACTTCTTTGTTCGAGCCTAAGATTTCGATTCCTCCCTAAAGTTATTTCTTTGTTCTGGGCTAATGTCAGATTCCTGCCTAAAGCCCACTTCTTTGTACTTGGCCAATGTCAAGTTCCTACCAAACATCTCATTTCCTTGTCCTTGACCACTATCAGATTCCTGACAAGCAGCCCCAAAAGCTCTCCACATCTCCCCCCACCCCCTTTTCATAAACAAGACTAAGTTCTGACAAGAATGCCTTCTTTACTCATTTTGGCATATGCATTATCAAAATCAGTACACTTCTGACTTAGGTTTGACCCCCCCCTCCCAGACATAGTTATTAATTTAACAGGCTAGCAAGCAAGGACAGGTAAGATTCTGCATAGAGCCTTACCAACCTAAGAGAGAAATCTTGAATTTCTATTGGTGTTTGCCTAATATTATAAATTTGGAGACATTCTAGGAATGCCTATCATATTGGATATTACCTCATTCTTACCCCTCTTGAGTGTTCACTAATATGTACACTGTATCAATCTTTCATTCTTTAACACAAATGGACAGTCTTGTTCTTCATCTGTCTTCTATCTTCACATAGCAGAGGAGGAGAGGGCTGTGTTAAAGATATATACTTTCATAGAAACTTACAATAATGAGCCTGTTTTGCTTTTGCAGTTCTAGCACAGCACTGAGAAACAGCATGAGAACACATATTCTTTTGGGGATACATACCAATACTGATCGAATACCGCCCTATCATGGTGCAAAGCTTAGCATAATGACTCTGAAGAGACTCCTTACTTAAAAACAACTTCCTAAACCAATCCTTGTCTTTCCACTTTATTTTACCATCTATCACTCCAGATTCAGTTGTGCCTTGCTCATCACTCTGGTATGTAGGAGGATTAAATAACACATCAAAAATAAACTCAGATGCAGAACTTTCCTTTCCTACATATTACAGAATCAAGACAATACTGAAATTTCTATTTATAGCTCTCAACATTCTGTTAACTTCTATTATCCATGAACTTATGAGACAGCCAGACCATCAGATCCCCTAATCATACCACACAAATATTCCCTTACTTTTCAATTCCATGCTCAGTTCTTAATAACATGGGAAGGATCCCAATCCTTCACAGTTTTCACAGTTTTCACTGCATACATTCCTTTTCCTTGGCTGTAAAGTAACAAATTCTTACATTCTGTCTTCTCTTCCAAGGCTCATAGTGAATTTTAGATGAAGATCTTTATACACTTATATAAATAAGAGGCTAACCTACCCAATACCTGAGAATTATTATTGATCAAGTAGCTTCAACATTTAAATTCCTAATTTTCCTAATGCTTATGTATTTAACAAGCCTACTCTAAAAGAAAGAGACATAAAAGAAGACACAGAAACCTTTTACTAAATTTACATATTTTGGCTTTATAAATCAAAAGTTGAGAACTAATCATTTTGGGACAAATGAAAACAAGCAAACCAAACAAAAACATACCATCTGCACCCAAAGCAGACTTCAGTAGTAATCTAGTACCAAATTCCCTGACTTGAAAAAATTATTTTTTAAATGCTGCTTAAATATATAAACATTACATTAAATTTCGATAATCCTGTGAACTACTTGTATTATACCAGTGAGAGATGACTTACATATCATAGAAATTTGATTGTCAGAATGATGAAACACAGAGCAAAGAAACTTTTTTTTTTAAGAGAATGAATTATGATTCCCATTGTCTACTAACTTTATTTTTCTATCATATTTTGAAAGCGTTATTTCAGGTTATTATATACATTAACTTGCTAAGGTGAGTTAATAGTAATAACTATTTACTTATGTATTCAATCAAAATTTGTCCTATTAAAATGTATACTCACTCTGGGTTCTAGAAGAACATTGTGTTGTGTTTTGATTCCGCTCTTTCTGTCCATACTTAGAGTCACATAGTTTGCAACATAGTTCTTTTTACCCTTTAGCTATTAGATTATTAAAAAGTTAGAAATCAAAAACTTTTAAGTGACAGTAGATGCTGGCAATGATGTGGAGAAAGAGGAACACACCTCCATTTCTGGTGGGATTGCAAGATGGTGAAACCACTCTGGAAATCAGTATGACAGTTCCTCAGAAAATTGAACATAGCATTACCTGAGGATCCAGCTATAACACTCCTGGGCATATACCCAGAAGATGCTCAAACATATAACAAGGACATATGCTCCACTATGTTCATAGCAGCCTTATTTATAATAGCCAGAAGCTGGAAAGAACCCAGATGTCCTTCAACAGAGAAATGGATACACAAATATGTTACATTTACACAATGGAGTACTACTCAGCTATTTAAAACAATGAATTCGAGAAATTCTTAGGTAAGTGTATGGAACTAGAAAATATCATCCTCTCAGATGGCTTCTTGTTTTGTATGCCATTCCGTTGTGTGTTGGGCAGTGGTATGTTGCTTATAAAATGCCTCTTACTTTTTCTATGCCCTACTGCATGGTGTCTCATTCCTTCTGGTCCATTCACTTGTTTTGGGATTCCTTACAACACAAGAACTCAGAGTAATAGGAATTACACGGTGAATTCATGTTTCAATAATGAGTTTCAAGGATCAAAGCATGAGTTCACTGTCTCTAAGGCTAGCACACTTGTTCACTGTCACAGCTCTGCATACAGTTGTTCTACTGTTCCATCACTGAGATCTATAAGACTCAAAGGTAGGGTGTGCTCCCATCTCTCAATGGAAAAAGGGCCACAGGATTGATATTCACATTTAACATGCTATTGTTTTGAATTCTATAATGTTCTTCATCCATGGTCATTCCTAACACAGAAAATCAGTTTTCTATACATCTTCATCATAACGCTTGGAGACCCCATTCTTAACTCTCGTCCTTTCACACAGTTCACCTCAGAATGTATTATCAGCCTGACTTCTGAAAATATTCATAATCTATCTCTGACTATGACATCCTACTAATAACCTGCTAAAGCTGTGCTATTGAGTTTGACGACTAATGATGTCTCACATACCACATTCATCTATTTAGCTTACTTACTTCAAATGAGGTAATGCCTGACATAGTTGTCTATAACTATAAACCCTCACTGAAGAGGCTGTGGCAGGATGACCTTCTCTAAGATCACCAAGATGAATAAGGAGAGAGTGGTTGTGGCAATGCTGTTAATTTTCAATCCGTGCAAACCATCAAAGAGGTAGATATGCAAATGGGCTATCCTGAAGAGTAGCTTAGAATTCTCCTTGTAATTTTTAACTTTCAAATGATCATCAGTGCCAACCACATTTATTTTAAAATGATAGGACTTCAAAAATTTTGTGTGCCCGTTTATATTCAGTAGCTTACTCTATGCTCAAAGAACTCATAATTTATTATTTAGAGTTTATTTATTTAAAACTTAGCCAGTAATATGCATGCACATAACATGAATATCCACACTTTACAAAACTCATGCTTTAGGAATATTTTTGGACTTGACAATTCCATTTACTAGTGTCCTCAGTGTTGGAGGTTTAAGCGTGCAAATCCTGTGTATGGTGAAAAAGAGGCCAGAGCAAGAAGGTTGCTGGGTGACTTACTTGATCAGTTGCCTGATTGGCTTGAGACAGCATCTCTCAGTGAATGGGAAGCTCACTGATTTGGCTAGTCTTGCTGGCAAAGGAATGATTACAGATTGCTTTATGAATAAATTTAGTATAAAATACAGATCTAAAGTATTCAGTTCTGTTATGCCTCAAATTATTGTTGCTAATATACTAGTATACAAAAATGACAATAACTGTAAAGTATATGGTATAACTTTTGTCTTTGTCTATGTATTGTTTCATATAGAATATTATATTAACCACAGGAGTGAAGCTCAAGATTCTCAGAAGTCAGAATTAACTTTTCTTCTTTTTCTTCTCCTTCTTCTCCTTCTCCTTCTCCTCCTTCTTCTCCTTCTCCTCCTTCTCCTCCTTCTCCTCCTTCTCCTCCTTCTCCTCCTTCTCCTCCTTCTCCTCCTTCTCCTTCTTCTCCTTCTCCTTCTTCTCCTTCTTCTCCTTCTTCTCCTTCTTCTCCTTCTTCTCCTTCTTCTCCTTCTTCTCCTTCTTCTCCTTCTTCTCCTTCTTCTCCTTCTTCTCCTTCTTCTTCTCCTTCTCCTCCTCCTCCTCCTCCTCCTCCTCCTCCTCCTCCTCCTCCTTCTCCTCCTCCTCCTGCT